>NC_068355.1:173074637-173247137 GCF_020536995.1 Dreissena polymorpha
ATTAGTTGTGTGGCGTTGTATGATTAAATCAATATGCTGATTTTATTGAACTGTGCGTATTCAATAGTCATGTTCAAGTCGCTGATTACAAATATATTGTCGTTGTGCCCACTAAGGCGTATAAAGCCGTTCTTCATATTCAACATCTGACTGTTGTTTGAGGGAGGTGAACAATAGATTCTACTAATGAGAAGTTTGCTCTGGTTGAAGTTTGACCAAAATGGCTTCATGACCCTCCGACTGTTTAATTTCCTAAATAGAGTTGCATAAATCATCCATCATCTCTATCTTGTTTTTCGAAGTGAACGGAAGATTAATGTTTGGTATAAACACATCGTCATTTCGCGATTTACCGTGCTCATAATATGCTCGCTGCTTCTATCTTATAATATAAGAAACGTAAACAATTCTAACTTGCATCTCTATTTCCGCCAGATACTGTTATATGAAGTGTTGCATCCAGTATCTTAAGTGTGCATCAGTCATCGGAACGAGCGCGTATTCTGTTTACGAAAGGTCAAACGCAAGTTCAAGCCACAGACTGTCTGCACAATTTTATCCTTTTGAAAATTTAGATCCCAATGTGAGGCCATGAGTATACCAAAGATTTACAAATACGCGTTTCTTGATAGATCGTTCAGTATACATTCGACGTTTTAACAGCAAAATGTGGCATAGGTAAACAGTATGCGCATGAATAGGGTGTTGAAAATGAGCAATAATTAGTTTTTATAGTGTAATGTAACCTATTTTATCTTTCAATCATATGCTGTTCATTCGGTCAAGGTCACAACATACCAAAAGATTTCCTGCACAAATTCAATGTAAAAGCAATAACTTTAACAAAAAATAAAGTCAGACTTTTGCGCGTAGACACCCCCATAACCATACCTTTTCTTAAAGAGCATTCCAAGCCGCAATGATTTAAACAATAAAAAAACATAGGTCATCCAATATGTAAGAAAGAACTCAATGCGAATCAGCGGTCACTGTTTTATGGCCATCTTTTTACCGGCATCTCTCCAGTTGATGATGGTTTCCCGCCAACTATCAAAGTCTTATGTAGTCTCCAACCTAAAAGCAAAACAGGGAATTTGTAGTATACAACAATGTTTTCCCTACCACATGAACACAGAAATATTCAAAAATAAAGTCATGGCAAGTGCCCGTACAGAGAATTGTGTCTTCAAATAAATGAAGATTTTATTTTTAGAGGGTATAGCATTGAACACCAAAAGTATTTAGTGTATTGTAACCTCAATATGAAATTGCAACCTCCGAACCACTCTGGATCAGCAGACGATTTATTTCATAAATCAATCTCTGGGTTAATGGTCGCCATCTTTCGAACTACTTTCAAAAGTACAACAACAACAATAACAGTAGAAGACAAGTTTAATTGCGAAAAGTTGAAAAATTGAGTACATGTGTCACGGTTGTTGAGTGAAATAGTGTTATTTTCAACTGTGTATGAAGCATGTGAACTGGTAGTGGAATAACCGAATTGTTGGTGGAAATGGAATTTAGAAATATATCTAATAATTCATCATCGTGTAGAATTATCATCAGCATCATTTCTGTGGAACATTGCACTATTCAAAATACAAGTGTTTCATAGATATGGTGCTTTTGACATAGTTCACTAACCATCAAGACTGAAATGATTCATGCACACAGGTAAAGTAAATAATTGAATTTGTGCAGAATGTTTATTTTTTACAAATTATTAGATCTATGTAATTTGACCAATTTATTTTAGATTGATTGCACTGAAACTCAAAGTCTAAAGCTTAGTAAGACACTTAAGCCAGTTTTCTGAGAAGAAACAATACTTGTTCAGAGTATAGCAGGCTCATGCGGCCTCTGGTTTATTTATTTGGCCTCGGCCTTTAACCTGGGTCGCTTTGATTTCAGGTGTTTAGCCCCCATATCAACAAGGCTCTCGACCCTATATGTAGTTATTCATATTGTTTAAAGATTTTGAGAACCCTCACTCGTGCCAGTGGGGATAAAACAGGGACCTTCTTATAGCTAGATGAATGCATCAAATATGCCAGCAACACTTTATAATCAATAACTTTATAATTGATGATTCTGTTCTTTTAACTACATTACTAATTTACCAAAACAATGTGAAACATTTTTATGCCCCCAAAGGAGGGCATATAGTGATCGCACTGTCCGTCTGTCTATCCGTCACACTTTGCATTTAGGTTTCGAAAAAATGCTCATAACTTCTATGTCGCTTCAGATGTAACATTCATGTTTGGATGTGTATATGGACAAGGCCTTCCCATACACACACAAATTTTGACCCCTTTGACCTTGAACTTAGGGTCGGCTTTAAGGTTTTGAAAAATGCTCATAACTTCTATTAAAGCGTTTATCGGGGGCGTATGTCATCCTACGGAGACAGCTCTTGTTTTTGCTACTGTCCTCTGCACAAACCATGATATATCTGCATATATGCATCCAACCAAATCAGTAAAACTATTTGTCACTTAATTACAGTAAACTTATTGCATGTTAACTTTTCAACAATATATATATATACATGTATATATAATTATATATAACAGATCTTGAAAAAAACTCACATCAAACTTCAAATTGTTTTAGTAAATTATAGGCTTTAATTGGTATTGTGACATTGACACCACTCATGCATACGACTATACAATTATACAACTATGGAGCACATTATTTATGAGAAATTCCAATACATCAACATATGGTCTCAGATTTAAGGCAGATAATCTAGTGCTTTTTTGCTGTCATTTTTACTATTACACATTTTTTCATTTTATGTTATGATGCATTGATCTTGTTTCTAAATTAACCAAGCAATCATGTTTAACTTTTGAAGAAAGATGTTGTCTGATAAATATAGAAAATATAATCACTACAAAGTGAACAAAATTCAGTTGAATACTGTGACCAACAAAGATTTGCCAAAGAGCAATTCAGATCATGATTTAAATTAAATACAAGTAATATGAAAGTCTGCCTATTGGATCCCTGTTAAGACTTATTTGTCAAATCTGCACATTAATTTTCCCTTAGCCATGTAGAATTGGGGACTAAATACCATCAAGTCATGTAAAAAGGAGCAGGGTATAGCTATTGATCTCTTGAGCTTTCACATGAATTTTACGGGTAATTTTCATACAACAAATGATATTATGTAGTGTAATGATAAAGCATTATGAGCACAAATTATATCTCTTACTAGTGGTGCAAAAATCAATTAAGTGTCACATTTCAAAAGAAAATTTATATAAAAAGGTATTATTAATTGTTAAAACATTATAAAAGGTTATTTCAATTCACTAAAGCATTTAATTACAAGAACAAGTGCATTTTATGTCCATTACAATACATGTAACAGTATTGGCATTGTATTTATCTGCATTTGATGTGCATTTAATACACTTAAAAATGCAGACAAGACACACTTCTAACAGAAACAAATGTATTTTTTTCTGCATTTTTCCAGCATTAATACTCTTCAAGTGTATTTTTTATCATCCCAAATACACTTTACCAGGGAAAAGGTATGTTAAAATGCATTTTAGTTTGTTTTAAGTATATTTTCAAATGCATTAAGACACTCTTTTCTTTTGCAAAGAATGTTGAACAAAAACTTGAAAATATTTAATATACTAAAGTGTAGTAATAATTAAAGTTTTGTATGAGCATCAAAAACAGTGTCAAATTCATACCAGTGCCTATTTAGTAGCATTAGGCCTTATATGGTCTACTTGTGGTAGAAATAATGCATTTTGTATAATACAACATACATTAATTAAAAAATATAGCTGCCCATACAGTTCAAAACAATGTTCAATTAACTACACTATGCAAAGTTGACATCAAGCTTGGAATAATCTTTTCAATAATGAATAATATGCTGTTTTAATTTATAAGTGAAATAGACACTTGCATATAAAAACTGATTTTAAATCAAAACTAAATGTTTAATTTGATTTTTAGCTCCACTGCCCAAAGGTCCTGTGTTCATCGTGCATCCATGCATAAACTTTTCCTTTAAACATCTTCTCCTAAACTACTGGTCCTATTCTGATGAAATTTCTTAGGAATGTTCCTGGGGTGTACCTCTTTCAAATTTGTTCAAATTATGCCCCTGGGGTCAAATTTGACTCTGCCCTGGGGGTCACAAAATTGAAAATTTGCTTAAATAAGGCCTATTTTGTGAAAACTTTCAAAATCTCCCGTCCATAACCATTGGGCCTAGGGCTATCAAATTTGGTATGTAGAGACATCTAATAGTCCTCTACCAAATTTGTTCAAATTATACCCCTGGGGTCAAATTTGACCCTGCCCCGGGGGTCACAAAATTGAACATATGCTTATAAAGGGTATATTTTGTGAAAACTTTACAAATCTTCTCGTCCATAACCATTGGGCCTAGGGCTACCAAATTTGGTATGTAGTGGCATCTTATAGTCCTCTACCAAGTTTATTCAAATTATGCCCCTGGGGTCAAGTTTGACCCTGCCCCGAGGGTCACAAAATTGAACATATGCTTATATAAGGCCTATTTTGTGAAAACTTCAAAAAAATTCTTGTCAATAACACTCCGGCCTAGGGCTATCAAATTTGGTATATAGTGACATCTAATAGTCTTCTACCAAATTTGTTCAAATGTAATCCCTAGGGTCAAATTTGACCCTGCCCCAAGGGTCACAAAATTGAACATATGCTTATATAATGCCTATTTTGTGATAACTTAAAAAAAATCTTATCCATAACTATAAGGCCTAGGGCTACACAATTTGGTATGTAGTGACATTGTATAGTCCTCTACTTAGTTTGTTCAAACTATGCCCCAGGGGTCAAATTTGACCCTGCCCCGGGGGCCACAAAATCAATTATATGCTTATATAATGCCTATTTTGTGAAAATTTTAAAACTCTTCTTGTCCTTAACCATAAGGCATAGGGCTACCAAATTTGGTATGTAGTGACATGTTATAGTTCTCTACCAAGTTTGTTCAAATTATGCCCCTTGGGTCAAATTTGACCCTGCCCGGGGTCACAAAACTAAACATACGCTTATATGGGGCCTATTTTGTGAAAACTTTAAAAATCTTGTTGTCCATAACCATTGGGCCTAGGGCTACCAAATTTGGTATGTAGTGACATCTAATAAACCTCTACCAAATTTGTTCAAATAATGCCTCTGGGGTCAACTTTGACCCTGCCCCGGGGGGTCACAAAATTGAATAAACGCTTTTAAAGTGCCTATTTTGTGAAATCTTTAAAAATCTTCTTGTCAAAAACCATTTGGACTATGGCTACCAAATTTGGTATGCAGTAACATCTTATTGTCCTCTACCAAGTTTGTTCAAATTATGCCCTTTGGATCAAATTTGATCCTGACCCGCATGTCACAAAATTGAACATTATATACGCTTATATCTTGCTTATTTTGTGAAAAATATTCTTGTCCTTTACTCTAGGACCTAGGGCTACCACATTTTGTATGTAGTGAGATATAGTAGTCCTCTACAAAGTTTTCTCAAATTATGCCCCTGGGGTTAAATTTGACCCAGCCCAGAAGGTCACAAAAGTGTACATGTGCTTAAATAGGGCCTATATTTAAGTATTTGCACATGCAGAGAAATTTGTTTCAGCCTTTTTTCAGCAGTGGAGTGATACAGGGCCATCATGGCCCTCTTGTTTAAATACTCAAAAAATGAAACCGTGTTCATGCTTGCATGAACACAGTTTATAAATGGTGTCAGAATTATAAAATATGCAATTACTATAAATACAAATGCCAGGGAAAAGTGCTTTTTGTACTAAAAAATTCGAATGAATATTACAATAATACATTCTGAATACTTTAGTATGTAATTAACAGTTTTTGTCTGAGAAAATCACTAAATTTTATATATTTATTCAAATTCACATAAATCATATTTCAAAAACACATCATTACTTCAAATCCTTTCACACAATACTTTCACACAATACTGAAAAAAAATGCACAGTTTCTGATTGTTATTGATTCTTTATTAATTTATACATGTACCATTTTTTAATTTTGATGCATCCTCAATTGTATAATGCACATCTTAATCTGTTTTAACAATTATAATATAAAGATTAAGGCTGACTCGGTAAAATAATAATCCATGATTTCTGCAGTACTTGCAGACAAAATAGGAATACTGCTGTGATATTATTTTATCTTTCTAATGGGATATTAATTTGGCTTCAATAGAAAAAAATCAAAGCATACACATGTATAAAATGTGTATGTATATCGATAAAAAGATATTATAATATATGTATGTATATATATATCCTTGTAAAACTAAAAATTAAATATGTATGTTTCTATTACATCATTTAGGACTTTTATTTTCAGACAAAGTAAAGTGAAGCTTAAAACAGTATCCAATTGTAACAGTCAATTTTGGGAAAATCAACCTTATAATTATTTTCTGTGTTGGCCAATGTCATAATTGGTATAAAATGTATATTGAACTGGAAGTTTTCTTTATTTTAAATGATAACATTTGCTTGGTCAGCCATAATTGTCACAATCAAGTGGTCTTTTTACACTGTAGTTTTCTCACTGACTATGGGTTTGTTCTGAGAATGAGCCACACAAAGTATCGTTGGGGAGATGAGTTGTCAATTTTATGTTTATCAGTCTTTCATAAACCAGTATACCTGTAAAAAGGGAATTTGTAACTAATAATCACACAATATACACAATTAAAATTGTATGCATTTAGATTTATTTAGTACTGCACATTAATCATTTTCCAAAAATATGTAGCAACATTACATTATATAATGCTGCAATACTAAAGTAATTTACTAATTAAAGGTCGCTGATGTGTAATGGATGTGGTGTCCACCTAATGATTTGGAGGTCACTGGTTTGATCCCCAGTGTGGGAGCATTCTTAAGAAATCTCCAAGAGACACCCAAGTACTGGTTCTAGGCACAGGAAACGAACTCAAGAGCATTTCACATACATGTACGTAGTTAGTACTTTAAATTTAATCGAACTAAAAATGGGTTAAAACTAACAACTGAAACCCTTATTAATACATTTTATTTTGAATCAAGCAAATGTGCAAATTCATTAAAAATAATGAGTAAAATTTAAAAATTCTACTTTAAAGTAATCATGATAATTTAGATCATTTTCAGAATATTTAATGATGATAATGATACAATTATATATTCCCTAAATGATAAAAATAAAACATGTAATGTTAATTTATGCAAAAAACGTTTTAATTTTATCAATATCATGGTAATTACAACTAGATACAGGCAATTAGATCAGAAACGTGCATTAATTATATTAACCCATTCATGCCTAGCGTCCTGAAAAAAAGGACATTGCAAACAGCGTAGACCCAGATGAGACGCCGCATCATGCGGCGTCTCATCTGGGTCTGCGCTGTTTGCTTAAAGAAATTTCTGTAAGAAATATTCTAAATATAGAAATAAATATACCAGACACCCCTACTTTTGGAAATAAATTGATCCAATTTAGAAGGATGGGAGAGTCCACTGGGCATAAATGGGTTAATGAACAACCCAGACATTTGTAGTGATTTATGGTCACTATTTGATTAACGTTCTATACATGACCTGTCATAAAAGGTATTTTTTAGACAGTACTACAATCGGCAATGATAGTCTGTATTGCATACATATTCCAACGTCTATTAACGATTCGCTTCCTCAAACTGAACAAATATTTAATGTTTACATCGCGAAACGTAATGCATCCAGTTTCACTTTCGGTTTGGTTGGTTTTGTTAACACCGTAATTTCATCTAAAAAATTGGATGATAGGGTGATTAAATAATAATGGAAAAGTAAATCACTTGGATAATAGGTCAAAATGCAACACAAATGAACGTTAATAGTGCTCTTAATATCAAAGTTTCGGTAAAAAGTTTGGCGCTAGTTCAACGCGCATGTATGCAGCCTCATAACAATAGACTGACAACCTTTTGGGTAGTAAAGTAGTAATACAAGGCAATATGGCGACTGTTAGCCACGAGGCCTATCTTACGGAGGAATCCGAGATAGCCGATGTATAACGATTGCCTCCGAACGAAGATTTTGTTGTCAGAGGTTACAATATACTAAATCATTTTGGTGTTCAATGTTGTCAGAGGTTACAATATACTAAATCATTTTGGTGTTTAAGGTCATAATACACCAAATGGTTTCCCTATATAATTCAATGTAAAAGCGACAACTTTGAGCGAAAATAAATGCAACATTTTGCACATAGAGACCCCCATAACCATACCTTTTCTTAAAGGCCATTCTAAGCGGAATCGATTTATGCAATAAAAAAGATATGTCATGTACAATGCAAGAAAGAACTTGACACAAATCAAAATCGACTGTTTTTGCAACTTTTTTTTTCGGACGTTTCTTAGTGGAATGTAACCTTTTCTAGTGCAATGGTTTACTATAGTCTTCAAGTGTATCATATTTCAGGGATTCAGTAGTGAACACCTATTCATGCCCTACCATTATCTCTGCAAGATAACACCTGAATAATGGTAAAAAGTGTAAAACATGCCTTCCTGTCAACTATGATATTTTTTTAGAGAGTACAGCCCTACATGAAGCGATCATTTAGTGTATTGTAACCTATAAGACAACGTTTACTGTTAACATCGCGAAAAATAAGCACTTCTCGATACTTATAAACCTATTTTCTATGTGCAAGCCAATTTTCAGACCGATCTTTCACGTAGAAATGCTTGAAAATGCATTTTATTATAACGCCTGATAAGCCATGTGGCTTTTGCGTTCGGAGCTTTGATTTATAACGGGCGTTCAGGCGTAAAACGATTACCCTAAATAATTACAATCGGTCAAAATACTGGAATATTGTTACAAGCTATGTAGAAAAAGAAGTAAACAACTATTAAAACGTGTTCATGAGCTCTTTCAGCACAAATTGTTGCGATTTGAGATGCTCAAGACGAGTTTTTGTACAATTTTTTTCTTATTTTCATCTGAAAACGTATTTTTTTCTTAAAAACTCACGATGCTCCTTAAATTCTTGAAACAAACGCATTTATTCCGTGAAATTTGCCAAAACGCATCATATCTCACTAAAAAAATGATGATTTTCTGTAAATACAGCTTCTTTGTGACTAGGCCTGGTTTTGCGTTTAGGTCATAATACACCAAATGGTTTCCCTATATAATTCAATGTAAAAGCGACAACTTTGAGCGAAAATAAATGCAACATTTTGCACATAGAGACCCCCATAACCATACCTTTTCTTAAAGGCTATTCTAAGCGGAATCGATTTATGCAATAAAAAAGATATGTCATGTACAATGCAAGAAAGAACTTGACACAAATCAAAATCGACTGTTTTTGCAACTTTTTTTTTCGGACGTTTCTTAGTGGAATGTAACCTTTTCTCGTGCAATGGTTTACTATAGTCTTCAAGTGTATCATATTTCAGGGATTCAGTAGTGAACACCTATTCATGCCCTACCATTATCTCTGCAAGATAACACCTAAATAATGGTAAAAAGTGTAAAACATGCCTTCCTGTCAACTATGATATTTTTTTAGAGAGTACAGCCCTACATGAAGCGATCATTTAGTGTATTGTAACCTATAATTAATGCTATACCCTCTAAAAAATGGAACGTCATTTATTTGAAGACACAATTCTCTGTATGTGCACTTGCCATGACTTTATTTTTTAATATTTCTGTGTGCATGTGGTAGGGAAAACATTGTTGTATACTACAAATTCAGTGTTTTGCTTATAGGTTGGAGACTACGTGAGATTTTGACAGATGGCGGGAAACCCTCATCGACTGGAGAGATGCCGGTAAAAGGTGGCCTTAAAACAGTGACCGTTGATTCGCGTCGAGTTCTTTCTTACATACTGCATGGCCTATCTTTTTTATTGTTTAAATCCATTCGGCTTGGCATGCTCTTTAAGAAAAGGTATGGGTATGGGGGTGTCTACGCGCAACAGGTTGACTTTATTTTTCGTTGAAGTTGTTGATTTTACATTGAATTTGTTAAGGAAATCTTTTGGTATATTGTGACCTCATACTAATATTTATTCAATCTCCATGCAGAGTTGTCGTTCCTTGCTCTTACATACAACTCGGCGAAAGGCTCAGCCCTCCATTTTGTCTATAAAATAGATAAAACCGAACAAACGCATTTAACGTATATTTGATTGGATATTTAAGATCGCATGCATTAAATTTAGAAATATGACTTTTAAATGTACGATAAATCGTGCAAAAACTTGCGAGTTTTAATGCAACTCTTTGGAACTAATTTATTGCCCATTTACGCAGATGGAATCATTCCACGCACTTCACAAATGTAAACAATTTAACATATTTTTTTGAGTGACGTTAGGAATTGCTTCCACGTGTGTATGTATGTTGGTTTCTTTACATAAAAAAACATATCAATTTTATAATAATGAATTAAGACTGATATAAGATATCATGGTATGAGATGGTTTTCTTTAATGCAGTGAATGCAATGTAACCGTTGTGCAAGAGATTGTTTAGTATTCTGTAACCTCAATGATGAACGCTTGGAATCATCATGACATAAATGAGACGCTTTCATAACAATAGTCCGTTCTGAGCCCAACACAGAGGTGAATGTAATGTAACCGTCGTGCAAGAGATTGATATTTATTATGACAATATGATTAATTGCTCAATAATGAAACGTGCTCAGAACATTTGTTATTGTGAGCAGAGTCTGAATTCGATTATATTTCCCAGTAAAAAGCAAGGAGTACAGACACATTTATTTCGTCATTATTTATAAAGCTGCTCAGATTTAGAACAGTTCAGTTCTTGCAAATTTGCTTAGCCTTACCCTTAGCATTCTTAGCTTTGGCTGTTATAAGGTTAGGGTATCAGGACGTCTGCCTAAGGATTTTTTTGTTTATGCTGTCATGTATATTTTATAATTTTCAGAAAGCATGTTGTATTTGTAGCCATTCAAGCAAGTATGTTTTAAGCTTCATTTAGCATAGTTCTGGCTACCATAACTTTAAATGTCGCTTTTTATGATTTTTGACTGGCGGGACTTTATAGGTCTTTATAGGTACAGGTCTGTCAATACTAAATAAACTGTACGCTGAAGTTTCTTTAGCTACATTAAGCTGTGCTTTCCGCAGGATATTTTTCAGACACCCTGGGGCCGTTTAGGGATCTTTTCACGGTTTGGTAAATTGACAAAATTGAAAAAAGTTGTTTCAGATTCGCAAATTTTCGTTTTAGTTATAATATTTGTGAGGAGACAGTATTACTGAACATTTAGCATGGTGTAATATAGCCAATATATGCATCTTTTGACAATTTAAAAACCTAAAAATTATTAAGCGTTGCAACGTGAAACGATTGAATAATTTGGAGAGTTCTGTTGTTGTCGTTAAATTTTGTGAAAATTCAAAGATTTCTGATATAATGCCAAGTGGGCTAATGCGTTTTTACTCTAGGTTACTCCGGGGGTCACTGTTTGAGTCCAGCTGCGGCTCCTTTTTTTTCCCTTTTTTAAATTTAATTCTTGATTTTTTACTGGAGCTTTTAAGATCCAATGTTTACATTTATCAATATAAAGCATTAAATGACTTATTTCAAAACATGCCACAAACTGTGAAAAGGCCCCTTTAGGGATGACTTTGGGAGGGCAGCCGGGGCATCTCAATAGCAGTTTTAAATATTTATTTTTGATGTTATTTAGTGAGTTATTATTATTTAAGAAAAAAAACAGAGCTATAAAGTCATTCATAACATTTTTTTTAATAGGTTTGGAATTAGGGACGATACGGACCATGGACCATACGGTCCAGACCATACGGCCCAGATAAGCTGACCATACGGCCCAGATAAGCGGACCATACAGCCCAGATTAGCGGACCATACGGCCCAAATTTGCGGACCATATGGAACATGTTTGAATTAATATTCATTTCGTGTTTCACTTCCTGATATTGTATTAGTACATTTAATACAATATTAAAGTTGACGTAATGACTTTTATGACTACATACTTGCTTAAATTTTGAACATTTGCGGACCGTATGAAACATGTCAGAATTAATTTTCATTTCGTGTTCAATATTGTATAAATACAGTTAATAAAACATTTAAGTTGATGTTAAGACATTAGTGACAAAATACTCCTTTAAATTTGAACATTTGCAAACCATACGTCATATGTCTACATTAATTTTCATTTCATGTCCAACTTCCTTCAATGCCCAGATAAGTGGACTATACGGCCCAGATTTGTGAACCATACAGAACATGTCTTGTTATTGAACATGTTATTTTGTGTTCCGCTTTTTTCAATATTTTATCAATAAGTTTATTAAAGTGGCTGTAATGCCATTAATGACAACATACTTCTTTACATTTTTTCATGTAAATGTTTAAGTGGCTGTAATGACATTAATGACAACATACTTGTTTAAATTTGAACATTTTCGGACCGTACGGATCATGTCATAATCAATAAGTAATTCAGGTCTCCCTCTGGCTCAAAAATTTCTGTAGCCAAATTTACCTTTTTATGTCATAATTCTTAATAGTTTAGATATTTTATGGGTCATAATGCAGCAAACCTTGTAGCCAAATGGAATTTTTTGTAGCCAAATTTCCTTATTTGTAGCCATTGGCTAATTTGGCGAATGGCAGGGTAAGTCCTGGTAATTCATGTTCATTCAGGATTGTGACAAAACATTAACCCTTTCAGTGCGGGAACCGAATTTTGAAGGCCTTTGCAAACAGTTTGGATCCTGATGAGACGCCACAGAACGTGGCGTCTCATCAGGATCCAAACTGTTTGCTATTCTGATAGTATTCTTTGAAAAAAATCGAAGAAAATCTAATTTTAGAAATTCAGCAGACGACATTTTAGCAGAAGACAAATTACCCAGCATGCAAAGGGTTAAATATAAAGTCAAAGTCAAAAAACCTTTGATTTCGTCTCAATTCATGTTTGACATGAATGCATGAGCAAACAAAGTACGTATATGTAAAGACGAGGCCGCCAATAATATATAAAAATGATGAATTACATTACATATGATATATGGTTCTTATTACATATTCTTTCTTGAATATACCATGTAGATAACATATTTCAAGTAGCGTCAACACATATAGAAGGTAGAACGTATAATCATTTTCAATATAAGCAATAAAGTACGTAGATATATGTTCTATTATTTCTTTGTTTAATGACACATCAATTATCAATTAAGTGTAATTGTTAACATCAAACAATAAATGTCATTAATTGGGCGTACTCAAGATGCAAACATAAGCCAATGTTGTCTACAATAATAACGATTGTCACACTTTACCTTAAATTGGTAATTACATAAGTGTCAATCAGTATGGTATATTCTCAACTACTGTAATATATAACATCAATCAGTAAGTGTCATAAATAGGGCGTATTCGAGATGCAAACATACGAGTCACTATAATGCGAGTATTATACCCCTATAGAAATTGTAAAATATATGTTTGACTGCTAAATTTTAATACAATGTATTCAATTGGTATAAAAAACATGTTTTATAAAAAATACATGGATAAAACATGTGTTGTTTGCATTTATTTGTTAAGGTAAAAACACATGTATTTTTTTAAATATTAAAGTGATGTATGAAATTTTAATTAACGTTGTCACCATGCGGCATCTATTGATTTTAATAAAAATGTCAAATTTTATTAAAATAGATTTTATCCATGAAAGTGCATGTTTTTGTGATGCCTATTGTTTAAATGAATGATTGATGATTCAATTAATTCAGAGTTACAAATATGAGAATATGAATAACTTTATTGAAATAATCATGAACATAAACGTTTCATTACCCGTTTTTGAGTTTTAACATATGTATAGTATCACAGCATACTAAGCAGTGTAGTATTTCGTGTATTAAAATAATCTACATAACGTAAAGACATATGGTCCGTATGGTCCTCAAATCTGGGCCATATAGTCCGCAAATCTGGGCCATATGGTCCACAAATCTGGGCCGTATGGTCCATGGTCAGTAAACCATAGTTTAACCCCTTACAGGCATAGTTGCGCTTAATCTCCACTTGATCGATTCCCCAACACATCCATATCAATCAGACTCGTCTCATGCATACTTACTTTTTTCTCATCGCCATTCATAACCTAGGCAAATAACTTGTGAAATAAAAAAATTCTGGCTGGTCAAGGTAATTCAAATCCATTGATCAAGATTGTCTCAGTATGACTTAGGCTTTCAATGCTATTGAGCTAAATACAAATGTTTACACTAAACTCATGTCACTTTTCTTCTTTTCTGCCGTAGACTTGCTTCAGATCCTGTGCACACAATGGAGGCTATAAAGGGATGAAGTTGAAGATATCCCAGCTGTCTCAGCTAATCTTCAAGAAGCTTCTCTCGATTGGGTTTGGGAGTTGCACTTGCTCCATAATGGCAGAGGGAGGGGACCGCATGGGAACCAGCTCCCTGCTCAACGACTCTCAGCTTTCACAGCTCTCACAGGTACTTGCTAGTCTGAAAGCAAATAAAAGGTGTTTCTTTCTACTGACATCACCAAAAAGATATGGTTGGTCGGTCATCTAATATTGCTAAAAAATATGTCTACTCGCAAAATAAGGTTAGCAGCTTTAATGCCAACTCACACAATAAATAACTTTCCGCCTGAGTTTGCTACTAATGTAAAAGGAAGCTTTGAAAATAGTTATGTAGACTAAAACAATTCCAGGTGGACTGAACGTTCATGTTTTTACAATCAGACAATAGAGTGTGACGTCAGTCCGTGGACTATATTTAGGGTCCACATCACAGGTCTCTTTGCATTCTTCCCACATAGCTTCCTTCTCTCAAACATACTATTATTCGCTCGGCTGTTTTCAGAGAAAACCCAGGGTATTGTCATAGCCTCCTCGTCGTCTGCCGTCCGTTGTCCGAGCGTCGTGCTAAAACCTTATCATTGGCTCTAAAATTAAAGTGCTTCCACCTACAACTTTGAAACTTCATATGTACATGCACCTTGATAAGTTCTACACGCCACACACATTTTTGGGTCACTAGGTCAAAGGTCAAGGTCGCTGTGACCTCTTATTTAAAACTTTAACTTTGCCTCTAAGATCATAGTGCTTCCACCTACAACTTTGAAACTTCATATGTACATGCACCGTGATGACTTCTACACGCCACACCCATTTTTTGGGTCACTAGGTCAAAGATCAAGGTCACTGTGACCTCTAATATTAAACTTTCACTTTGCCTCTTACATCACAGTGCTTCCACCTACAACTTTGAAACTTCATATGTAAATGCACCTTGATGAGTTCTACACGCCACACCCATTTTTGGGTCACTAGGTCAAAGGTCAAGGTCACTGTGACCTTTAATATAAAACTTTAACTTTGCCTGTAACATCATAGTGCTTCCTACTACAACTTTGAAACTTCATATGTACATGCACCTTGTTGACTTCTACACGCCACACCCATTGTTGGGTCAAAGGTCAAAGTCACTGTGACCTCTAATATAAAACTTTAACTTTGCCTCTAACATCACAGTGCTTCCACCTACAACTTTGAAACTTCATATGTAGATGCACCTTGATGAGTTCTACACGCCACACCCATTTTGGGTCACTAGGTCAAAGGTCAAGTTCATTGTGACCTCTAAAATAAATAAAAAAATTCCAACAAGCTTTCGCAGCCGAGCGTGGCACCCGTTATGCGGTGCTCTTGTTTGTTATCTCCCCTTACTGACCATTGAAAAATGCCATGATTGTTTATAACAAATTTAACGTTAGAGAATTTGATGGGAATCCAACTTTTAAGTTTAACCTGAAATGTTCACCACTTGTTCATCTCATCACTGAATGAAAAACATTATGTCCAACAAGTTGACTTTGGTCATCTACATTAATTGAGATCATTGCTTTGGGATTTGCTACATGCTGCTATGTTGCTCTGTGTGATTTATACAATATCAGAAAAAGAAAATCTGGCTTACACCCCAAGACATAAAATCCCAGATAATGTGTGAGTAAACAATGCTGAAGAGGTAATCTCCGAAAGTCTTGTTTTTACAGATGACAGAGAATGGTTCATTAGAAAAGTCTACAGAAAACAAGTTCATTGACCATGAATGGGGAATGAACCTTCTTCATGGGTTTTCCAAGCTCTACAAAGACACAGAGTTTGTTGACATAACATTAGTTATAAACAAGCGTGAATTTCTATGCCACAGAAGTATACTGGCAATTTCTAGTCCATTTTTCATGGCACTGTTTTCAACTGCCATGTCAGAGAGCAAACAGAACAAAATCGAACTGAAAGAGATTGATTATTTGACGATGGAACTCATACTAGACTACATATACACCGGGGAAGTCCTGCTGTCAGAAGAGACCGTTCAAGATCTGCTTTCAGCTGCAAACCGATTCCAGCTTCTTCCATTACGCTCTGGGTGCGCAGATTTTATGCGTAAACATATTACTGTTTCAAACTGTATAGGTGTCTACTTTTTTGCCAAATGCCACGAGTGTGAGGTTTTGGCAGTGAAAGCAAAGGAAATCATCAATAAACAAGTCTCTCAGCTCTGTCAGCAACAGGAGTTCCTGTCCTTGCCTGCAGATAAATTGATTGAGATAATTAGTGACGATAATATTGAAGTGACACATGAAGAAATTGTGTACGAGGCTTGTTTGAATTGGGTCAAGGCTGACCTTGATTCTCGAAGAGGAAATTTAGTTCAAGTGATGGAGTGTGTGAGGTTTGCAAATATTAACTCCTACTACTTTTGTGATCGAATTGACAATAATTCCTTGTTGAAAGAATGCGAGGATCTCAAGAGAAAGCTGGATGAGGTGAAATATTTCCATATGCTATGGTAAGCTGCTGCTTCGTAGTCAATATGGGCCGTGCTCTGTGAAAAGGGGGTTTTCATGTATAGAAAGCATACACTCCATATGTCCCGGATTGTCCGGGATTGTCCCGGAAATGAAGAATGTGTCATGCAGTCCCGGAAATCTGTCAAATGTCCTGGATTTTACAAAATCCATATATACATGTACCTTATCTTAAGCTTAACTGCTCTCCAATCTTTGTTCCAACTAATCTGCAGCGTCTCCATGGCAATGCTTACCCGAATAGGTGACTATGCTACGTATTAAAATCGATCAATTAACAGGGGTCCTGTTATCATAACGATTGTCTTACATTCGCAGTCACCCCCAAAAGGTGGCATTATTTAATGGGGTTGTTAATTCGCTTTAATACACTATGTTCTAATTTCCCACTGCATTAGGGAAAAGGAGTTGTTCACACATCCAAAGTCTAACATCGTTGAGAAAAAAATTAAAAGCAGGTTAAGTTCGCATGTTAAAACGTTTAACCGACAAAAAAGTTGAGTAAAAAAAAATGAGCATATAAAATCGTCATCCTCACTAGGTTTATTTTCTGTCTTGTTCTAAACCCCCAGTAATTAAAGCAATAAAAATGCATGTTATAAGTGAATTTGAATTGCGTTTGCCATGTCAAAACGTCCAGCAAATTTGTTCACGCATTTCCTGCATATGATGTGACATGTACACAAAAGCAATTTGGTGCTGTTTTCTAACACGAAAAACAGGTGGCTTGTATCTAGTAACAGAAGTAGTAATGTTTAATTTGACATTAATAAATCTATTGTATTTCGGATATGCTTTCGAACTAAGCAAATTACCATGTTAAAAAAATGCGCACCAAAAATGCATAATATATGTCTTTATATATCGCTGTAATTATACATGTCCCGGAAAATCAGCAAAAGTGCCGGAAAATTGAGCTCAATGTCCGGTAATTGGTCTGGAAATTTATGGCGTGTGTGAAAGAAAGTCTTTTTTTAGCAAAAATTAAGTTAAGGAAGTGAGTGTCGTCCTTTATTAACCTTTGCAGACTAAACAGGCTCATCTGGGACAGCACATTAGGTATCAACCCCATTTTCAGTTTTTTCACAGATCAAGGCATATATCTTTAGAGCCGTTATGCTAAAATGGGGCTTATGCCCTATACATTCATCGCAGCTTACCCAATTGCAGTCTGGTCCGGAGCTATTGTGTGTGATAAAGAGTCCCGCAATGTCTCCTGGTCTGATACATGTACGTGGACAAACTAGCTATGTTAGCCACATATTCTGTAAGCCCTTATTTGCATTATGCAGTTCTTTTGGCTTTTGTTCCATATGATATAAATTTTGAAGATACATGTATATTCAAAAATTATATTTCTGAAAATTCAAATGACAGGCACATTTATTTGAAGCAACTTATGTCAAGATCTGACAAAGTCATTTTTACTGTTTCCCTGAGTAACTTGAGTTTGGATGGAAGTATTGTGTGATATTTTGTGTTTAGGTAGCTTAAATGTAGACTATAAATGGAATTGTTAAATGAAGTATAGTTTAATACATGTATAAGAATATTGGGATACTTTTTTAACTGCATTTTATTTAGATGGCAGCTCTCAAAATATTGAAAACCTGATAGAGCAACATTCCATTTTGTTTAACCCTTTGCATGCTGGGAAATTTGTCGTCTGCTAAAATGTCGTCTGCTGAATTTCTAAAATTAGCATTTTCTTCGATTTTTTTCAAAGAATATTATCAGAATAGCAAACAGTTTGGATCCTGATGAGACGCCACGTTCTGTGGCGTCTCATCTGGATCCAAACTGTTTGCAAAGGCCTTCAAAATTCGGTTCCCGCACTGAAACGGGTTAATTAACCATGTTTCATAGCATATCCTTACTCTCGAGGCAATTGGTCCAGGCCCTTCCAGTTTGGTTGTTTTTTATCAAATACCTTGCAATGTCAATATGATAATATTTTTAATTTACTTTAAATAATGAGTATTGATTTACTTTAAATAGATACTCTTATTGAAAATAATAGCAAGGGTTGATTAAATAGCATTTCAGTAGTTGTTTAACTAAAATTACCATAACTTAAAGGGAAAATTTCGGATATTGAGTTCAAATAGGATATTATTTTTTGGGGGGGGGGGGGTAACAAATATACAAATATATATGGGGCCAAACTTCAACCCTTAAAATGAAAGTAAATATACCCTGTGTGCGTAACTATATTTCAAGTGATCGTCATGGTGAAATGGACCTGAACCTGCTGCCCCGTCTTGGGATGCAGCATGAGCGTGTTGTGATGATCATGGCCAACCCATACACAGAGGACTCGCTCAAAAAATACAACAGTGTCGAGGTGCTGCTCCCCAAGACAGGGGAGGTAATCTTCCTCTGCAAGCTGCCGCAGAGTCTCTACACGCCAGGTATTACCTAGAGTTTCTCCTTTGCAGGTTTCATATATTGTGCTATGTTAGCTCATTATATACATATATTTTGTCATTAAGTTGTCGATCGATGCTTTGTGAAAAAATATTCATTAAGTTTCAATTTTTGTATAACAAATGAGCTGTTTGTTTTGACTCATTACAAATGTATTTCTTTTATCTGAAAAAATTTTCATTTGGTTAATTTAAAAAATATTTCATACGGTAATTAGATTTTTTGCTTGTAAAGAAATGTTCTGTGAATAGGTTTGTGTTTTTATAATGATAATATAGACTTATAACTTTTGTCATAAGTGCAAAAACCTAGTTTAAATCAAGCAAAATTGTTCATTTAAAAAATGTTCATAATCTATGGGCAAGGAATTTCTTGTTTTAATGCCTGTTAGTTGAAATGTCGGGATGTGCAATTACGAGGGACATGATGCTTTTTTAGCTCACCTGAGCACAACGTGCTCATGGTGAGCTTTTGTGACAGCTTTTTGTCCGTCGTCCATTGTGCGTTGTGCAGCATCAACATTTGCCTTGTTAACTATGTAGAGGCCACATTTATTGTCCAATCTTCATAAAATTTGGTCAGAAGATTGGTTTCAATGATATCTTGGATTAGTTCATAAGTGGTTACTTTTGCTTGAAAAACATGGCTGCCAAGGGGCGGGGCATTTTTCCTTATATGGCTATATAAGGCTATATATGGCTATAGTAAAATCTTGTTAACACTCTAGAGGCCACATTTATTGTCCAGTCTTCATGAAACTTGGTCAGAAGATTCATCCCAATAATATCTTGGACGAGTTCGAAAATGATGCTGGTTGGTTGAAAAACATGGCCGCCAGGGGGCGGGGCATTTTTCCTTATATGGCTATAGTAAAACCTTGTTAACACTCTAGAGGCCACATTTATTGTCCAATCTTGATGAAATATGGTCAGAAGATTTGTCTTAATGATATCTTGGATGAGTTCGAAAAAGGTTACGTTTGCTTGAAAAACATCGCCGCCAAGGGGCGGGGCATTTTTCCTTATATGGCTATATAAAGCTATAGTAAATTCATGAAACTCGGTCAGAAGATTCATCCCAATAATATCTAGGACGAGTTCAAAAATGATGCCGGTTGGTTGAAAAACATGGCCACCACGGGTGCGGCTATTTTCCTTATATGGCCATAGTAAAACCTTGTTAACACTCTAGAGGTCACATTTTTTTCCGATCTTCGTGAAACTTGGTCAGAAGATTTGTCCCAATAATATCTTGTTATCTCAGGCGAGCGACTTTGGGCCTTTCAGGCCCTTTTGTTTAATTTGTTTTCACAGTCTTCTAATAGGGTGTACATTAATAAGTGAAATCAGACATGCAATGCTTTTTTTGGGGCTAATGCAACTTCCCATTTACCTTTAAGGATGTGCAATCACCGGTGACAACCAGATCTATCTGGCTGGGGGCTCGATACGTAAGATCAACTATCGTGGGTCAATATCGATTGAGGGAGTCTCCAACACCTTCTACGTGTTTGACCACGCTAGTCTGACATGGGTGGCCAAGGCCAGGATGAATATTGGAAGATCCATGTTCAACCTTACCATAGTTGATGGGTAAGCCATACCTGGGCTGACATAAGTTGATGGGTAAGCCACACCTGGGCTGACATTAGTTGATGGGCAAGCTAAACCTGGGCTGACATTAATTGATGGGTAAGCTAAACATGGGCTGACATTAGTTGATGGGCAATGTAATCCTGGGCTAACATTAGTTGATGGGCAAGGTAATCCTGGGCTAACATTAGTTGATGGGCAAGCTAAACCTTGGCTGACATTAGTTGATGGGTATGCTTAACCTGGGTAGACTTTAGTTGATGGGCAAGGTAATCCTGGGCTAACATTAGTTGATGGGCAAGCTAATACTTGGCTGACATTAGTTGATGGGTAAGGTAAACCTTGGCTGGCATTAGTTGATACTCAAGCTAAACCTTGGCTGACATTAGTTGATGGGTAAGGTAAACCTTGGCTGACATTAGTTGATGGGTAAGGTAAACCTGGGCTGACATTAGTTGATGGGCAAGCTAAACCTGGGCTGACATAAGTTGATGGGTAAGCCATACCTGGGCTGACATTAGTAGATGGGTAAGCCACACCTGGGCTGACATTAGTTGATGGGCAAGCTAAACCTGGGCTGACATAAGTTGATGGGCAAGCTAAACCTTGGCTGACATTAGTAGATGGGTAAGGTAAACGTGGGCTGACATTAGTTGATGGGCAAGCTAAACCTTGGCTGACATTAGTTGATGGGTAAGGTAATCCTGGGCTAACATTAGTTGATGGGCAAGCTAAATCTTGGCTGACATTAGTTGATGGGTATGCTTAACCTGGGCTGACATTAGTTGATGGGCAAGGTAATCCTGGGCTTACATTAGTTGATGGGCAAGCTAAACCTTGGCTGACATTAGTTGATGGGTATGCTTAACCTGGGCTGACATTAGTTGATGGGCAAGGTAATCCTGGGCTAACATTAGTTGATGGGCAAGCTAATACTTGGCTGACATTAGTTGATGGGTAAGGTAAACCTTAGCTGGCATTAGTTGATACTCAAGCTAAACCTTGGCTGACATTAGTTGATGGGTAAGGTAAACCTTGGCTGACATTAGTTGATGGGTAAGGTAAACCTGGCTGACATTAGTTGATGGGCAAGCTAAACCTGGGCTGACATAAGTTGATGGTTAAGCCATACCTAGGCTGACATTAGTAGATGGGTAAGCCACACCTGGGCTGACATTAGTTGATGGGCAAGCTAAACCTGGGCTGACATTAGTTGATGGGCAAGCTAAACCTGGATGGACATTAGTTAATGGGCAAGCCAAACCTGGGCTGACATTAGTAGATGGGTAAGCCACACCTGGGCTGACATTAGTTGATGGGCAAGCTAAACCTGGGCTGACATTAGTTGATGGGCAAGCTAAATCTGGGCGGACAATAGTTGATGGGCAAGCCAAACCTGGGCTGACTTTAGTTGAAAACATAGTCATTTGTTTTGGCAGAATTTAAACTTCTGACATGAAAGTTTGACTTTGTTTATAAAAATTATAAAGACATGGCTTGCTGAGTTGGTCTGTCGCTGGACTAAAAATCTGAGGAACGTGGGTTTGATCCCTTGCCCAGCCAATTAACTTGAGTGGTGATTGCTCTTGTAATGCTTTCTATGGACATTCTCCCCTTCCTCTGATTCAATTAGGGTAGTTGTCAATAACTGGCAGTAAGTGTGTGTATTTAGTACTGGCTAGATCAGCAAATATATATTTATGCCCCCCTTCGAAGAAGAGGGGGTATATTGCTTTGCTCATGTCGGTCGGTCGGTCCGGTCCGTCCGTCCGTCCGTCCACCAGGTGGTTGTCATAGGATAACTCAAGAACGCTTGAGCCTAGGATCATGAAACTTCATAGGTACATTGATCATGACTTGCAGATGACCCCTATTGATTTTTAGGTCACTAGGTCAAAGGTCAAGGTCACGGTGACCCGAAATAGTAAAATGGTTTCTGGATGATAACTCAAGAACGCATACGCCTAGGATCATGAAACTTCATGGGTAGATTGATCATGACTCGCAGATGACCCCTATTGATTTTGAGGTCACTAGGTCAAAGGTCAAGGTCACAGTGACCCGAAATAGTAAAATGATTTTCGGATGATAATTCAAGAACGCATATGCCTAGGATCATGAAACTTTATAGGTAGATTGATCATGACTCGCAGATGACCCCTATTGATTTGCAGGTCACTAGGTTAAAGGTAAAGGTCACAGTGACCCGAAATAGTAAAATGATTTTCGGATGATAACTCAAGAACACATATGCCTAGGATCATGAAACTTCATAGGTAGATTGATCATGACTGGCAGATGACCCCTATTGATTTTGAGGTCACAAGGTCAAAGGTCAAGGTCACGGTGACCCGAAATAGTGAAATGATTTTCGGATGATAACTCAAGAACACATATGCCTAGGATCATGAAACTTCATAGGTAGATTGATCATGACTGGCAGATGACCCCTATTGATTTTGAGGTCACAAGGTCAAAGGTCAAGGTCACGGTGACCCGAAATAGTGAAATGATTTTCGGATGATAACTCAAGAACGCTTTTGCCTAGGATCATGACATTTCATAGGTACATTGATCGTGACTTGCAGATGACACCTATTGATTTTCAGGTCACTAGGTCAAAGGTCAAGGTCACAGTGACAAAATTCGTATTCACACAATGGCTGCCAGTACAATGGACAGCCCATATGGGGGGCATGCATGTTTTACAAACAGCCCTTGTTGTTAATTTTCTTCGGGGATATGAATAGAATAATGTTGAAAGTGGCGCAAAATCCAACTAACAAGTCAGTGCACCTTTTACTAGTGATTTCTCAGTGCGACAATTAAATAATGATTAAAACATTAAGCTCGTCATTATAAAAAATGTTAAGTTCAGAAACCTTAAGTCTTCACTGTTTATATATGGTTAATACATGGTGTTTGTCAGATTTGCGTATGCAGTGGGCGGTACTGATGGGACGGATGTGTTGGCCTGTGTAGAGCGATATGACCCCTGGGCTAACACCTGGACCTTTGTTGCCCCTCTCCCCCAGGCGCTCAAGCTAACCACATCTGTCAGCTTTCGAGGGAAGCTTTTTGTCTTTGGAGGGGAAAATGCTGACAATATTGTTAATACAGCTTATAGGTAGGAGTAGTTTTTGTGTTAACATTTGCTTTTAAAGAACTGTATTGGTAATTGGAGGTTTTGTATTCTTGTTACAGGTTTTTTTCATGATTATTCTGTAATATGCTTGAATTCTAGATTGACCTTTTTATGTCCCCCACCACTATAGTGGGGGACATATTGTTTTTGCCCTGTCTGTTGGTTGGTTGGTTGGTTTGTTTGCCCCAACATTAAAATTTTGCCATAACTTTTGCAATATTAAAGATAGCAACTTCATATTTGGCATGCATGTGTATCTCATGGAGCTGCACATTTTGAGTGGTGAAAGGTCAAGGTCATCCTTCAAGGTCAAAGGTCAAATATATAGCTTCAAAGCGGCGCAGAAGGGGACATAGTGTTTCTGACAAACACATATCTTGTTTTTAATGCATCACAAACTAAAATATGTTTCAAAACCAGCGATATAAATTTTTAACAAGGTTTATATAGGCTGACTTCGAATGTAAATCTTTGAAATGAACTTTCTTTTGCTACATGGAAGATTTGAAAGATCTCACTTTACTGACACAACTTATTTATTACATCAAAGCAACAAACCAAACATTTGCTAAAAAATGTTTCAGTTGATTAGATAAACCTTGTATGTTCTTAAAATGTTGACACCATTTACACAAATTCAGCTGTTTTACCACTGCAATAGACAAAATCAACAATCAACATTTATGACTTGCCTCACAAAGTTATCAGACAGAAATGTTGCATTACAGTTTTGCTTATTGAATAACAAACAAATAGGCCTAGTAGCTTTAGATTATTAGCTCATCTATTTATTTTTTTTAATTATGAGCTATTGTCATCACCTTGGCGTCGGCATCCAGTTAAGTTTTGCGTTTAGGTCCACTTTTCTCATAAACTATCAATGCTATTGCATTCAAACTTGGTACACTTACTTACTATCATGAGGGGACTGGATAACTCTGGCTTGCATTTTGACAGAATTATGTGCCCTTTTTATACTTAAAAATTGAAAAATTTGGTTAAGTTTTATGTTTATGTCCATTTTATTCCTTAAGTATCAACGCTATTGCTTTCATACTTGCAACACTTACTAACTATCATAAGGGGACTGTGCAGGCAAAGTAATGTAACTAAAACTGGCATTTTGACAGAATTATGTGCCCTTTTTATACTTAGAAAATTGAAAATTTGGTTAAGTTTCGTGTTAAGGTCCACTTTTTTCCTAAAGTATCAAAGCTATTGCTTTCATACTTGCAACACTTACTAACTATCGTAAGGGGACTGTGCAGGCAAAGTTATGTAACTCTGACTGGCATTTTGACGGAATTATGGGCCCTTTATACTTGAAAATTTGGTTAAGTTTTGTGTTTTGGTCCACTTTTCCCCTAAACTATCATAGATATTGCATTCATACTTGGAACACTTGCAAACTATCATAAGGGGACAGTAAAGGAAAAGTTGCATAACTCTGGTTGTCATTTTTACGGAATTATGGCCCTTTTTTGGCTTAGTAACTTTAAATATATGGTAACATTTTGTGTTTAGATCCACTTTACTTCTAAAGTATCAAGGCTATTGCTTTTAAACTTCAAATACTTTAAAGCTATCATGAGGGTAGTGTACCTGGCAAGTTGAATTTTACCTTGACCCCCCCCCCCCCCCGAATCCCATCTCAATCCCCCCCATTATTTTATTTTTTTATTAAAGATCATCTTATAAATGACCACCACACCCTCACACTATAACCCCCCCCCCCCCCCCAACCCCCCACCCCCAAAAAAATAATTTGTATGCCCCCGGTAGTTGAACTGTCCGTCAGTATGTCAGTCAGTCTGTCTGTCCGTCCGAAAAAAAATTTAACATTGGCCATAACTTTTTCACTTTTTAAGATAGCAACTTGATATTTGGCATGCATGTGTATCTCATAGAGCTGCACATTTTGAGTGGTGAAAGGTCAAGGTCATCCTTCAAGGTCAAATGTCAAATAAATGGTGTCTGTCTGTCCGAAAACTTTAACATTGGCCATAACTTTTTCAACATTGAAGATATTGATATTTGGCATGCATGTGTATCTCATGGAGCTGAACATTTTGAGTGGTGAAAGGTGAAGGTGAAGATCATTCTTCAAGGGCAAATGTCAAATATATGGCGTCTGTCCGTCCGAAAACTTTAACATTGGCCATTAACTTTTTAATATTGAAGATAGCAACTTGATATTTGGCATGCATGTGTATCTCATGAAGCTGCACATTTTGAGTGGTGGAAGTTCAAGGTCAAGGTCATCCTTTAAGGTCATCCTTCAAGGTCATAAAAGAAAATAAAAAATTTCAAGCGGTGTTTTCATGAAGCTGCACATTTTGAGTGGTGGAAGTTCAAGGTCATCCTACAAGGTCAAGGTCATCCTTCAAGGTCAAAGGTAAAAAAACAAATTAAAAAATTCAAAGCAGCGTTATCATGAAGCAGCACATTTTGCGTGGTGGAAGTTCAAGGGCAAGGTCATTCTTCAAGGTCATCCTTCAAGGTCAAAGGTAAAAAAAAAATCAAAGCGGCGTTATCATGAAGCTGCACATTTTGAGTGGTTAAGGTTCAAGGTTAAGGTCATCCTTCAAGGTCAAGGTCATCCTTCAAGGTCAAAGGTCAAACAAAATTTAAAAAAATCAAAGCAGTGTTATCATGAAGCTGCACATTTTGAGTGGTGGAAGTTCAAGGTCAAGATCATCCTTCAAGGTCAAAAAAATAAAAAATTCAAAGCGGCGTTCTCATGAAGCTGCACATTTTGAGTGGTGGAAGTTCAAGGTCAAGGTTATCCTTCAAGGTCAAGGTCATCCTTCAAGGTCAAAGGTCAAAAAAAAAAAATAAAAAAAATTCAAAGCCGCCTTCTCATGAAGCTGCACATTTTGAGTGGTGGAAGTTCAAGGTCAAGGTCATTCTTCAAGGTCAAGGTCATTCTTCAAGGCCAAAGGTAAAAAAATAAATAATTTCAAAGTGGCGTTATCATGAAGCTGCACATTTTGAGTGGTTAAGGTTCAAGGTTAAGGTCATCCTTCAAGGTCAAGGTCATCCTTCAAGGTCAAAGGTCAAACAAAATAAAAAAAATCAAAGAAGTGTTATCAGGAAGCTGCACATTTTGAGTGGTGGGAGTTCAAGGTCAAGATCATCCTTCAAGGTCAAAAAAATAAAAAATTCAAAGCGGCGTTCTCATGAAGCTGCACATTTTGAGTGGTGGAAGTTCAAGGTCAAGGTTATCCTTTAAGGTCAAGGTCATCTTTCAAGGTCAAAGGTCAAAAAAAAAAATAATTCAAAGCCGCCTTCTCATGAAGCTGCACATTTTGAGTGGTGGAAGTTCAAGGTCAAGGTCATTCTTCAAGGTCAAGGTCATCCTTCAAGGTCAAAGGTAACAAAATAAATAATTTCAAAGTGGCGTTATCATGAATCTGCACATTTTGAGTGGTGGAAGTTCAAGGTTAAAGTCATCCTTCAAGGTCAAGGTCATCCTTCAAGGTCAAAGGTCAAAAAAATAATATTTTAAAGCGGTGTTCTCATAAAGCTGCAATTTTGAGTGGTGGAAGTTCAAGATCAAGGTCATCCTTCAAGGTCAAGGGTAAAAAAAAATATTTAAAATTCAAAGCTGCGCAATAGGGGGCAGTTGTGTTTCTGACAAACACATCTCAAAAACACAAATATTTTTTTTATTTTTATTTTTGAAATACTGTCCAACCATCCCACCCAAGAATCCCCCCCCCCCCCCCAAAAAATAAATAAATATGTTTTTGCATTTATTTGCATTTTTTGAAGATAATGTAATAAATGACCACACACCCACACTATACACCCCTCTCCACTCCACCCTCCCTCCTTTGTGATTGAAATTGAGATAGGTCCCTACACCTTTAAAACGAAAAATAGATGAGCGGTCTGCACCCGCAAGGCAGTGCTCTTGTTTTAAGGTATGACCCTACTCTGGACATCTGGACTCAGCTAACACCTATGAATACAGGGCGAGTGCTAGCTGGTAGTGTGGTTCACAAAGGAAAAATATATGTTGTAGGTAAGGGAGTGCAGAATATATAGCTAGTATTTATACATGTTAAATAGTTTGCCTTTAAAGACCGGTATTCTTCTTGTGAAACTACCACTACCTAAAGCTTTTCTACTTTAGACCTTAGACAAAGAAACTACTGATCACTTATGCTTGTGATTAAAGTTGACATCTTTTTTGTTAGTCTAAAATATATATTTGATAAAGTGTGTGAAACTGTGAATATCCTCTATTGCACTCAATTTAAATTGTATGATCATAATAATGGATTAATTAAAAACCATCATGAACATCCTGATAATTGCACAAGTTTTATATAATCACCTGTACTTAAACAGCTGATTGAAGAGTATAAGATTTGTTGTATAATTCTCTTGCATTTAGACAGCTTCAATTTGTTTCAAGTTATCTTGCAATCAGCCAATCTTGCATTCAGACAGCTAAGATGTGTTTAAAGTTATCTTGCAACCAGGCAATCTTGCATTTAGACTGCTAAGATTTGTTTAAAGTTATCTTGCAATTAGGCAATCTTGCATTCAGACAGCTAATTTTTGTTTAATGTTATCTTGCAATCAGGCAATCTTGCATTTAGACTGCTAAGATTTGTTTAAAGTTATCTTGCAATCAGGCAATCTTGCATTTAGACTGCTAAGATTTGTTTAAAGTTATCTTGCAATCAGGTAACTAAGATTTGTTGTATAGTTATCTGGCATTCAGACAACTAATGATTGTTAATTAGTCAAGTGCTTAATTACCAAGATTTAAGCAAACCAGGTAGTGACAACAAGGAATTGGAAAAGTCACCCTTGTGTAATTGTTCTAATTGTTATCACTGTAACTGCATCATCTTCCCTTCCAGGAGGCAATGGACAAGTCAGCGATAAATGGAAACGGGAGCAACTGCCAGAGTTCTGTGTAAGTTCAGTGGAAATCTATGACCCAGATTCTAACTCCTGGTCGATAGGACCTGAGCTCCCAAACGCCCTGTGTGGCGCTGGAGTCGTTAAATTTGGTGACACAATTTTGATTGTTGGTGGCGAAGACGACAAGAGCTGGATGGCAGGCCTTTGTTGGCTGAAAGAGGAGAAAGGAAGACAACTCTGGGTCGAAGGGCAAGAACTCCCAACTGTTATGAGCACGTTTGGTTGCACTGTGGCAAATATACAGAGGGAAACACTCAAGCAACAAGCATGATTTCTCTGCATGTAAAGAATGATGTAATTTTCCAAACACTGGAAGATATTACATCACAATTCATACTCGTTTGATTGGCTGGTCATTTGTCAATCATCTTCAAAAAAATTATCAGTTTGTGTAGCCATCTAAATCATAATATGTTTTTGTCAAGCGATAATATTTACGCTTCAAATGAAATTAAGATGAATAAGATATTTGTGTATCCCCAGTTGTCGTTGAATTTCAGTATTTTTTACCCTCCAACAAAACTGACAAAGTGATGTGGATGAAGTCAAAATTGTGACAACAGTCTTAGTTTTGTGTTATAATGAGTTAGAAACTGGAGAAGAGTGTGGTTATGTGAAAATTATTCTTTCAATTTTATTTTGGGAAAACAATTTAGATAAAACAAGATAAATTACATTTTTAGCTCACCTGAGAACAATGTGCTTATGGTGAGCTTTAGTGATTGCTTTTTGTGTGGCGTGCATCAACCTTTGACTTGTTAACACATTAGAGAATACATTTATTTCTGATCGTCATGAAATTTGGTCAGAAGATTTGTGCAAATAATATCTTTGTCGAGTTTGAAATTGCTTCACATTGGTTGAAAAACATGGCCCCCAGGAGGCAGGGCATTTTTCCATATTTGGCTATGGTAAAACCTTGTTAACACTCTAAAAGGTTCAATGGTCATTCAATCTTTATGAAACTTGGTCTGAACATTTGTTTTAATGATATCTTGAATGGGTTTGAAAATGGTTCTGGTCTGTTGAAAAACATGGCCACCAGGGGCTTGGCCTTTTTTCTTATATTGCTGTAGTAAAACGTTGTTATCACTTTAGAGGACATATCATGAAGATTTGTCCCAATGTTATATTGGACGAGTTTTGAAAATAGTTCGGGTTGCTTGAAAATCATGGCCACAAGGTGAGGGGGCATTTATTCTAATATGGCTATAAATTGCTGTAGTAGAACCTTGATTACACTCTTGAGGCCACATTTATTGTACGATCATCAAGAAACTTGTTCAGATGAGTTCGAAAATTGTTTTGGTTTCTTTAAAAAAAATGGCCACCAGGGGGCGGGGCATTTTTCCTTATAAGGCTATATATGGCTTTTGTAAAACCTTGTTAACACTCTAGAGGCCACATTTATTGTCCAATCTTCATGAACTATGGTCAGAATGATATTTTGGATGAGTTCGAAAATGGTTTTGGTTGCTTTAAAAACATGCACACCAGGGGCGGGGCATTTTTCCTTATATGGCTATATATGGCTATAGTAAAACCTTGTTAAAACTCTAGAGGCCACATTTATTGTCATGACATTTGGTCAGAAGATTGGTCTCAACGATATATTGGATGTGTTTGAAAATAATTATGTTTGCTTGAAAAAAATGGCCTCCAAGGAGCGGGGCATTTTTCCTTATATGGCTAAAGTAAAATCTTGTTAACACTGTAGAGACCACATTTTCTGTCCGATCTTCATGAAACTAAGTCAGAAGATTCATCCCGATAATATCTTGGAAGAGTTCAAAAATGATGCCGGTTGGTTGAAAAACATGGCTGCCAGGGGGTGGGGCATTTTTCCTTATATGGCTATAGTAAAACCTTGTTAACACTCTAGAGGCCACATTTATTTTCCGATCTTCGTGAAACTTGGTCAGTAGATTTGTCCCAATAAGATATCTTGTTATCTCAGGTGAGCAACTTTGGGCCTTTCAGGCATTCTTGTTTAATGCTTGTTATTTCGTGTTATCTTAATTTTGAATATATACATATGGTATTTAATGTTATTTTTATGTTTTGCATGTTCTTTTTTATGAATTGATTCTCTTCATTTACAGTTTGCAAAATGCTGAAATTATCCGATTACTGCTGGTAGACTATTTCACTATTGGCATTTCTGTTTTTGATCAGGGTATGGTTTTTATATTTACTATATAAATGTGATCATGTTGTTTTGTGATACGATATTATTTTATAGTTTTATATTGTAATGATGTTTCCATTTTGTAATTTATTTACCTCATTAAAATATATAAAGTTGAAAATATTTTATTTAAATAGTAAAAAGAAAATAACAGCTGCCCGCAATACAAATGTAATAATGTGCAAATGACGGATCATGAAAAAGGTCTAGTCTTATGGAAGACTGTATAGCATGTTTACATTATGGCTATATATATATATATTTCCTTTTCTAGTAAACAAAACTCAAAACCAGTTGAATCTATGAGGCTTCACGTTCACGTATTTGTGCATGATTATAAATTTTCAATTAAAGGGAGGCAGCTATTTCTATACTGCCTGATTCTTAACAACACAGTTATCTTCGATAACATAGCTTTCACTTTCCTCTTTATGATAACTGACTCGAGCTAATCCTTTTATTATTTGGAGAATAATGTTTTATTTGATGAAGGCCATTTGCAACACCCTCTTTACATTGCTCCATTATTGAAAAAATGGACGATTACTTCCAAGAGCAGTATATAATTGTGGCTCGAAATCGTTGAGCAGTATGTAACATTTCAAGTGAAATCATATGAATAAGACATTTAAAGAATATACATTTTCATCCAAATTTGGATTTAATCTTCAATGAGTTGGCAATAGTGTAAATGTGACAATAATAATTTACCAGGATGTCCCCAGAGTTAAATGTGATTTTTCAATGACATTAAATCTATTTTTAATTGGTGTGCTATGTGTTGCATCCAATATATTGTAATCATGCAACTACACAAATGTCTTATGCGTTGATGTTATTACTTTTATGTTAATAATAATGATTGGATAATAGCTTATTATGGTGGGTTCTAAAACAGACAAAAAAAAGCAATCCAAAAAGTGACAACGTGAAGGAGTATTTACAAATAAAGTATTTGCCCGAATGTTCTCCAGTAAATCAGTAATACTTTTTCTTATACAAATGTTTAAATACTTTTTAGCTCGACTATTATATATAAAATATATTTAGTGGAGCTATCAGCGTCTGTGTGCAAAATGTTAAAGTTTTCGTACTACCCCAAATATTTTCTTTGTCCCTTGACATATTGCTTTCATATTTGCATACTTGTTTACCCACATGACCCCAACCCATAAACAAGAGCAGACAACTCTATCAAGCATTTCGTCATAATTATGGCCCCTTTTCCACTTAGAATGTGCAGCAAATGTTAAAGTTTTCGTACTACCCCAAATATTTTCTTTGTCCCTTGACATATTACTTGCATATTTTGCATACTTGTTTACCCACATGACCCCAACCTATAAACAAGAGCAGACAACTCTATCAAGCATTTTGTCATAATTATGGCCCCTTTTTCACTTAGAATATGCAGCAAATGTTAAAGTTTTCATACTACCCCATTTATTTTCATTGTCCCTTGACATATTGCTTTTATATTTTGCATACTTGTTTACCAACATCACCCCAACCTATAAACAAGAGCAGACAACTCTATCAAGCATTTTGTCATAATTATTGCCCCTTTTATACTAAGAATATGCATATTATTGATAAATCTATGTTAAAGTTTGAGTACTACCCCAAATATTTCCTATATCCTTTGACATATTGCTTTTATATGTTGCATACTTGTTTACCAACATGACCCCAACCTATTAACAAAAGCAGACCACTGTATTAAGCATTTTGACATAATCATGGCCCCTTTTACACTTAGATAATTGAACATTTTGCTTAAATTGCCAAAACTTCTTTATTTATGATCACATTTTATTATAACTTTGACAAAACAACACTTACCTGAATACCACAATGGATTCCACCCAAACAATACCCCACGCCCCTACCCAGAATCCTTTCCCCCCCCCCCCAACCTCCCCCCCCCCCAATTTTTTTTAAAAATCATACCACACCCCACATTATCCCCCCCCTATCACCCCATACCCCCCACCCCCAAAAAAGTTTTTTTTTGTTAAACATCATCTAATAAATAACCCCACCCCACATTATACCCCCCCTCTCACCCCCCCTACCCCCCCCCCCTCATTTTTTTAAACATCTTATAAATTACCACACACCACATTATTCCCCCCTCTCACCCCCCCCCCTACCCCCCCCCCCCCCCCCCCAAAAAAAATATAAAAAAATTCCTTTTTTTTTTTTAAAGATTGTCTAATTAATTATTGAATATGAACAATTTCCCCATGATGGCTTACGTTATACTGTCAAGCACTCGAATAGTCGAGCGCACTGTCCTCTGACAGCTCTTGTTATTTTCACACACAACAACTACTATAATTCCAGATCAACAAAAAGACCAAATATTTTAAACAAACTCAATTAAGCAGCTGTAATTGAACAGGTTACAATAAAAGCCTATATTCTGTAAATATATTGCAAAAAGTATTCGCTATCAGATTTCCATTTTGGTATCATACCATAAGGTGCACTACTTTTATGTAAATATTAGTATTCTACCTGCTTTGAAATTCCACGTTATTCCTCTGATGAAATTGCTTGCTTGTCAGAACAAAAAGACCAAAATTTCGTATGGTTTAAAGAATAACATGTACACAAAATGTATAGTAAATTGAATACAACATTAGTATACTAGTGTTATAAGAACGTGTATGACCTTGTATCAGTGTCGTTTGTTGTGTCCTGTCAAAGACCTATAAAATGTATTCTATAGGTCTTTCGTCGTGTGGCATCGCACTCCAGACGCACCTGTCGAAGATACGACTTTACAAGTCAACTCTACTGAAACAAGTTTTCAAACTAGACAAATTACGGAGTTCTTTTTTTATGGAGGATGTTTAACCACGTTTATTGGTATTTGTATTTTGAGAACACCTTGCTGTATACCTTACAATTTATAGCGTTAGTTAACATGTACATTCATTTAATAGACCATAACAATATTATGTTAAGATAACTTCAGACTGATTGGAATATGGCTGCTAATATTAAGCTAAAGGCAGAACAAATATGTGTTTCGTGTTTGCAAACAAAAACATTCATCTTACAAACACACACATACGAACACCGTCTTACTAAGTTAAAACAAATAATACCATTTAGAGTAAGATTATGCTATTGGTCTATAATTAGTTGACTATTCAATTTTTCAAGTTAGAGTTCTCGTTTTTGACATCTTGAAATGGTTTGTATTACCCATGCTTAACACGCATAATTCGTGTTGATGACATTCTTTCTCTTGCATAAGAAAGTAAATATTTTGTTCTACGACATTGATATCAATGAATAGAGTATTTTTATTATGAAATAACATTGCTTAAAATCAAATCTCTGAATATTTTTTACACATCATTTAGAGGTTAATTGTCCAATTACGTATTTGACAAGTTTGTGTGCATTACTGTAATACTAAAAAATAATTGTAACAAATATAGGTTCTATATTTTTATATCCGAATGAGCACAAGTCAGCTTACGCATATTCCAGATTAGGGTCGAAGAACAATACTTGTCCGGAAACACTGTGTATATCTTTATATAAGACATTGGCATGTACCTATTCATGTTTAATGTCATTAAAGAGTATGATCCAATTTGATTTGCGATTTCGATGTATAATATTATACAATACTATATTAAGTAAAGCTTTAAAAAACCATCGTATTTTGACTCTGCATCAACACGGTGTTATATAAGGGTTTTTTTTCTATTACGAAAAAATAACTATTATTTTTCGATATATGTATTAACCTTTGCTACGATATGAAGGCGTACATAAATCGTAGTTCTAAATTTAAATTACGTCGATTTGCCTCGTATGGAGAACGTCCACACTCGTTTTTTCAACTTAAAATACGATCAAAGAACGCCTACAAACACGGCAACAAATGCTAATTTTGTTCCGTAAAATGATTCAATATTTGAAATTCAGCCACATATTTTCAGAGTACGGTTTCGTAGAAAAGATGCGCACGTTTTGATATAAAATGATATCTCTGTAGTTAAATATAACTGTTGATTAACGAAAATGTTAACGTTTATAATGCTATATTTGTCATTCGTCTTAATTGGGTCTATGATAAAACAAATACAGCCAAATATGTGATATTTCCCCCCAAGATATCAGTATTTACACACCATACTACCCTTTTAAGCCCACATTTTAGAGGAGAGTCACACAGATAAGCACTAGTCCGTCTATCTTTTCGTTCGTCCGTCGGATTTTTATGAATGGGAGTTCACTTTCAAAGCATATGGACTCGAATCTGAACTTGTGCACCTCCATAGTTTCATTCGCATTTTGTTGATATAGCACTGGAGCTAATACACATGTTGTTTCTCTGAAGACAAAATCAGCTATTCTCCATAACATAATAACAACGGCACTTGTAGTATTAACAATAGAGTATGTTTTGATAATAACTACAAAAACATACCTTCTTTCCTTTAAATTTATAGTATATATTTAAATAAACAGTATCTGTTCGACCCTGCTTCAAAACTGAAGTGCAATTATGATCTACAGTATATGGTGTTTTTAACGAAATCACCGTTTTTTCTTCAAGCGTATGGGTGTATGGGGTATTCAGCGAACTACATCTTTGTCGCCTGGCAGCAGCTCCCTCGGGAGGGAAGGAACACTAATTCTCACCTGACACTTAAAGGGGCCTTTTCACAGATTTTAGCATGTTTTGAAGTTTGTCATTAAATGCTTTATATTGATTAATGTAAACATTGGATCTAAAAAGCTCCAGTAAAAAATAATAAAATGAAAAGAAAGTAGCCGGCAGCAGGGCTCAAACCAGTGACCCCCGGAATCCTGGAGTAAAAACCAATTAGACCGCTCGGCCATACTGCCAAGAGTCGTATTTTATACCTTATATAAACAATCTTTGTAGTTTCACAAAATTAAACGACAACAACAGAACTCTCCAAATTATAAAATCGTTTCGCGTTGCAACGCTTTATAATTTTCAGGTTTTTAAATCGTCAAAAGATGCATATAATGGCTATATTAGACCATGGTAAATGTTCAGTAATACTGTTTCCTCACAAATATCATAACAAAAACGAAAATTTGCGAATCTGAAACAACTTTTTTCAATTTTGTCAATTTACCAAAACGTGAAAAGATCCCTTTAACTCTCACTTCTAGTTCCGGGACTTTAACCCAATCAAAGCAATGTAACCGGACGAAACGAAGTAAAAAGTCTGGCACGTTTCGTACGACCAGCTGCAAGTTTTTGTATGGCGCACCAAAGGAGTCGAAACTAACTTCTGCTGCAGCAGAAACAAGAAATATCTTTTAAAAAGTTAGTCGACGTAAATGCTGACTTTGAAATAAAGTTTGAAATTTACGTTTCTAAATAATAAAATTGAAAACAAAAGTTTAACTATTGTGTTTTTTCACTTGTTAGTCGCATATTCACCGCATGAAATGTGTGTTATTATTGTCAAACCACACATAAGTGTAAGTAGATAAAAATTATACTACAGGATTGCACATCATATGTGTCCTCACATGCCTTATTATGGGTGTATTTCTTCACCATCGAAATATATTGTATGTTAATATTTTATTTACACCCAGTTTACTTTCGAGACATTTAAATCACATTTTCATAGCCGCGTCATGCGAAAATGGGCCTTATGCGTTTCGGACAGTTTATCTTAAGCCCAAACCGAATATTCGATCCGGGGGCATAAAAAGTCATGAAATTTTTATTTATTTTTTTACCTTTGACCTTGAAGGTTGACCTTGACCTTTCACCACCCAAAATATGCAGCTCCACGAGAAGTAACTAAGAGATTGAATGGAGAAATGAATTTTGAAAATTTTATTAGTTTTTTTAATTTTTGACCTTGAAGGATGACCTTGACCTTTCACCACTCAAAATGTGCAGCTGCACGAGATACATATGCATGCAAAATATGAAGTTGCTTTGTTAAATTTTAAAAAGTTATGAAAATTTAAGTTTTTATATATTTTGACCTTTGACCTTAAAAGTTGACCTTGACCTTTCATCACTCAAAATGTGCAGCTCCACGAGAAGTAAGGAAGAGATTGAATGGAGAATTTAATTTTTTAATTCTATTTTTGACCTTTGACCTTGAAGGATGACCCTGACCTTGACCTATCACCACTCAAAATGTGCAACTCCACAAGATACACATGCATGCCAAATATGAAGTTGCTGTGTTCAATATTAAAAAAGTTATGATAAAACTTTAACGAAGGTCTTTGACAAGTGCGAGTGGAAGCTTCAATGTGTAGACTTACCAAAATCCCCCTTACTGAAAATTAATTTATTTCAGAAACTGAAAATGTCATGTAAGCAATATTCAGTATGAATTATATCACGTGTATATGTAAACTACTAGAGAATATTTGTATTTGCGTAACTTAACGTAATCAACGATATTACCGTTCATGTCAGACCACGGACTCTAGACGACAATATACGCTCCGTGTGTCAGAAACAAGTGAAAACTATTTTATGTTACTAATACTTTTTTTAGTTAAATCGTATCGGTGCCACCGTTGTGTTGTTCTGGAGTTTCAATTATAATGATTGATAAATGTCCCATAATCAATGTTTAATAATATTTATACCACTAATATACATATCACATGGGGGATTTCGGTACCCGCTCGGCGTCAGAAAGTGTGCAAAACTTTTGCTGGCTGTTAAGTTAGGATTTTGTTTAATGATGGGCCTTTTTCAAATTGTTCTCTCGTGGAACGGCCAACAGAACACATTCCCTCAAAACAAAATAGCAGATGCGTTTTATTGTCCCCGATAAACAAGGGGATTAGCGCTCGTCAATGGAGATAAGACCCATGGAAATGTTTTCTCATCGCCTTGTACACAAATCCCCCATCAGTCATTACCCCTTGTGATCCTGAATGCTTCATCTATCGATAGTTGATGTAACACGTCTTTTGATTGGCCAAGGAAAGAGAAGCAGCGATTGGAAGCAGTTAACTGATACAGGCGGTTGAAAAACAAATAATGTTGGGAGCAATTAAAGAGGTGTTGATACTCGTCATTTTTTTGAACATGTAAGATTCTTTGTCTTAGTTCAACCCATAACTACGCAAAAGAAATCAATGGACCGGAACGAAACTCACACTTCATCTGTAAGTTATGTAGGTAGACTCCATACATGCCAGACGTCCCGATCTCGGCGGGACAGTCCCGCTTTTGGGCCCTTTGTCCCGGCGTCCCGATATGAGACGATTTGTCCCGACATTCGTAAAAAAACGACGTAAGGTGTATAGGTTCCCAACAAAATTCGCTATTCAAGCTTTGTTTCGCTAACACTTACCACCGCTAATCCCTTTATTGCCCCCGTTTGACAATCCGACTCTACTTCTCGTGTGTACCAGTGTTGTTTATGACACCTTATCAGCGATTTATCGGCTAATTATTGATTTTATCAGGCATTCACACCATGGTGGTCTTCAAGATAGTGGCCGCTCATTGCTATCGATAGTTGTATTATAATTAAATAAATGTTGAAAATGTGTGTTTTTTGTCTTTGTTTGAAAGGTTTACAAAACAATTGTTTTGTAAAATTAACTCTACGTCATTAATGAGTCTTTTACATTGAATGTTTACTTCCAAAATAGCGGGATAATCCGAATGTGCAATATACCCAAATCGCAACAAACAGTCCAATAAGTGATACCCATCCTGTCTAGTGTAATTGGGTTTAATTGTAATAAAAACGAGGTGCTATGCATAACAGTTTGACCCTACTCCAATTCAGCTTAAAACAATGAGGTGCTATGTATGACAGTTTGACCCTACTCCAATTAAGCCGCGACAATTGACAAGTAACAAACTGCGCATGGATACATGCTTCAAAAATCATCGCAACAAACAGTAAAAGTGGTACCCATCTTGTCTTGTGTTATTGTAATAAAAACAACGTGTTGTTATTCATGACAGTTTGACAATACCCCAATACAGCGCCTGACAATTCACAATTCAATTAATCTGTGTATATACGAAAAAACAAAATATGATTATTAACATTAGAGAAAAATAATTCGAGTAAAGCATCCATAGACTTCTTTTGTTCGGTAGATAGTTTACTGTAACCCGTACTTTCAGTGTACTAGATCGCCTCCCCTGCGTTAATGTTTGCCATTGAAAGTAATATAATGAGTATTGTTGTCGTAATGTTCCAGATTTTGTACTCTTAAAAGATTAATATTATCTTCGTTGTTTGCTATTGTCTTATTTAATAAAACTGTTATTGTTATGTTTTAGATTTCATGCTTCATATCAGATGTTTTATGTCTTGAATAAAAGTATCAAGAGTTATTGTTAGTACTATACTGACTACAGTAAAGGTGGAATGATAGATCGTTTTAGGTGTCCTGCTTTTTGGTCAAATGTCCCGACAATCTTTTATGGAATGTCCCGCTTTGGACCTAAAAATTTCTGGCATGTATGATAGACTCACACATCAAATATCAGGTCAATATCTTAAAGCGTTTTGAAAATAATTCCGGAAAATGAAATGCCGGACAGACAGATGGACGGAGAGTCCAACTGCTACATGCCATTCTATCGGGGGCATCAAAACAGCTCAATATATGAAAGAGTTGCGTTAAAAGCCTCCGGTTTTAAGTCCAAGGTCCATAACTTCACCAAAAATCAATGGACCGGACCGAATTTCACACTTCATCTGTATCTCATGTAAATAGACTAACATACCAAAAATTAGCTAAATATCTGAAAGCGTTGCGTAAAAAAAAAACTGCCGGAAAACGATTATTAAATAGACAATTTCTAAGTCCAATCTAGTTGATGCAAAGACCTATACAATACATATTATACATCTTTGGTATTATAAACGTCTTTGGTTGATGATGGTAAAAGTAAAATTGCTTAGTAGATGATAAACATTTTATTAGGAATTTAATTTAAAACTGTAGAGGAGGTTTGAATTCAAAAACACAATGATATTATGGTTATATGTCAGTCAGAATTTATGATACATTTCTTAATAAAGGTTTTTAAAGTGTGTGCTTTCCTTCTTCACCAAACATCATACATTTCTGAAATCTACATACACTTCTGAAAACTAAACTAATAACATTGTTGTGAATTTCACACAAATTTCCAAAGTATAGACTTCAAAAAGGTGCTGATTTACTTCTTATATTCCATAATTGATATCACAAAATAAGTTTTAAGCATAACAAATCGCATTGAAAACTGCCAAATAAAAAAAATCCGGCGGGGAGACCACTCCCGCATCATCCCCAGTTCGGCCCCACTAAAAAATTCCTGTGTTCGTCCTTGTTAAACATACCGGTAGCTAATGTTCTGCATAAACTAGTATTTTTGTGCGTTGGCATAATACATATATGACACAAACCCCCTTTTAACATTATTATAGAGGCGAGATGTCAATTGAAAGGAGATGATGAGGACAAGACAACAGAATGCTAAGCCAGTCCGGCAGGTCCCGGAACCACAACAGCCGCCAGTCTCAGATTGATAGATTCAACAGGTAAGCTACTGGAGCTTAGACATCCAACAAGCTGTAAACAAAGGGAAAAGCAATAGGGATATGACACGTAAGAACACTCCATGCTTTCGGCAAGATACGAGAACTGATGAACGAGCGAAGAGCTTCCGCTGGGACATCAACGCACCAGCCGAGCTAAGGTAGCTATGCTTCGAAAAACACACAACAGAGTTAGGCGTTAGATATGTTAAAGCGGGAAGGATTATAATATTGCTAAGCGGTTGCTTTTATCTTCAGTGAGGATGTATTCAATAGCGTCATCAGTTGCAACCCGGTCTTCAACAGACCTAACTCCATCCGTATCTCAGTGGGCCTCAAAATACCACCCAAACTGGCGACTGGAACGCCAATGCTGAACAGGACGCCTATCAAGACAGGTCAAGGTGGGAGACAGATTTGGCAGAGGAGAGACCAACGAAATAGGTATAAGACTTCTTGAGCTGGCCAGAAGCCACCAACTCATTCTGCACAACACGCTGAACCCACACGCAAAGATCTAGCATGCTCTAAACAACCAAGTACACTACCAGATCGATTAAATATTGGCATCGCAGAAACATACAAATGAACACATAAACGAAAATCATTTAATTGTGCTGAACGAATATGTGTACATGATGTTCGCACCTAGTGTTTAATACAGTTATGTTGCACATATATGTTCATTATGGTTTCTTAGTTATCTTGTCAGAAACCTCTTCATGTCTGTGTAACGTTATACAGTTAAGGGCTTTAAGTGGATTACCGGTATATTGAATGGGCTTTACACAATCCCATTCAAAAATACAATTATTTCAGATTGTGTAGCATGAAAGTTTGATTCAATGTAGTGGAAATGGACTTTTAACAGCAACTATTTTCATAAGCGACCATATTGGCAGCAATCTTTCGTATAATCTGGAATTTGATTTCGATTGATTCACTTTAAGAACATAAACCATCATAACATCATTCTATGTTAGGCCGAAAAGATGCAAAATAATGAATTTAGTCACGATTATATCACCATAAACGTTACCATGCTGAAAATGGCGGCCATCCTGGGCGCTATCTTAGATTTCTAAAAAAAAACAGATACCAGCCCGACATAATATGGATTTTTCAACAGTAACATGTTCCCTAACAAAAACACTTAATATTTACTAACACCACAATTTCGGGTATATGTCATTTTCTGCCGGGCTAAATTTGCAGAATGGACTTATTTTTCAAAAATCATCAAAATTGCAGCAACAATAATGGCATAGCCTTTTGAAGAAAAAAATGTCATACAAATTATATGCGTTATAACTAAAAACTAACACACCTGTATGTGTCGGCATACCGGGCGCCATTACAAGCCAACAGATGTGAGGCAAGAATCGAAGAAAACATCGAGTGGAAGTGAGATGGGTCTTTTTCTCATTCATATATATATATACATGTATATAAGTACATTCAAGTACATTTAAACTGTACTTTAAAAAAGCTATAAACAATCCACTGAACTCAGTCATTAGTGCTTATTATCTTAAGACGTCCGGTTTGCTGTCAACTTAAATTCAGTCGTGCAACGGCGATTTGCGCACATATCAATTACTTGAGTTTGAGCATATTCTTGGCATTGGGGAATTTCAGTGAAATCAATGTGTTTCACTGTGCACGATGTCATGATATATCGCTTCAAAACCTTTCAATTCGGTTAAATGAAAACTCGACTGAAGCTTATACATCCCCGGAAACCCAATATGATGTGAAAAGTTGGACATGCTTGGAAAAGTTTCCAAACAATTTTGCTGATTTTCGGTAGGGTAAGTAAATACATTTATATAATTGTTTAAAGGCATTTTTTAATTAAAATATCTTTTGGTATATGAAAAGGAGGTATTATCATGTATGTTAGAAAAATCCTGGTTATTATTATTCAGGATTTAATGAAATACGGCTATTTGAAGTCGACGATGCAGGGATTTGTCCCCTTTTAACATACATGATAATACCTCCTTTGCATATAAATCATCAAAATTTATCGGAAACTTTTCCAAGCACGTCCAACTTTTAGTATCATATGGGATTTCCGGTGGTGTTATATAAACGCCAATATGTGACCTGTAAATTGAAGGGGTCGTGAACAGGAGAAAGTTGGAGTAAGTTTAACGTCTATTGACACATAACACTGTGAAAGTAAAAATAGCAGAACATGTACCAGAGTACGCGTTTTTATTATAAATAGTACGAATTAATACATATTGAAATTAGGCACAACGTAAGCAATTTTCATAAACATTGAGTAAATGTAGACCACGAAAAACAAACATATGATGGCTGTATAGTAAAACAAATTACGCTAGTTTTACACTACAGTAGTCGTTTTTGTTTCAATCGATAATTGAGAGCAAATACTTCACGATATATTTCATTTACGTATAATATATTATTATTATATGAAGGCCAATGAAAGCAGCGGTTCAGCCGGCGGTCTGGGATTCCCCCTGTACACCAATAACAGCTTTCTATGAAAGTCAAACAGAGCTGTGGCATTTGTTTGGATATCATCAGCCACATGCCTGCCTTTAGCTATCTGGTACAGGGACCCCACTACTCCCTCCGTATCCCCGAGGATTTGCAGAGCATCTTCGGAATTTTTCGGTGTAAATTGCACAATTTTCTCAGCCAGTCTCTGACCTCTTTCAATGGACCCCTCCCATAGACAGGCGATAGCGGGGTCTCCACATTCCCGGTAGTGGTTCTCGTGGTGATAAAAGCTCGCCTCGAAATTTTCCGTTGTGAATTCAATCCAATGGACCGATAGTGTGCTTTTGTTCTAAAACGAAATCAAACATATAACAAAAATTATATTTTAGTCAATATACGATTTGTGTAATACCTACAAAACGTGCGAGTTTGTGAAATAAGCAGATATGTAAATTATTGTTCTCATTACATGTAAAGCTACAGGTTATATATAAATTAGTACAAGCCTTGTATAAATCGTAAACAAAAGGGTAAGTAAACTCAATAGAAAACCTCAGTTGTATAAATTTCAACGGAGCTCATTCGGTTGGACGAGATTTCAGCTATGTTGATAGTCATTCCATACGAGCAACCAACAGGCTTGAAATCCAAGACTGTCGTGCACTCATCTATAGTTTTGCAACGCAGTAATGATCTCAGAAGAATCACCAACGGTACGCCACTCGTATTGGCAACAGCGGGATTCAAAGAGTTCAGAGTTATCGCTAAATGCTTGTTCATCTGAAAGCCAAAGCCCGGAAGAAATCCTGGGTATACGTAAGATACAAATTGTTCCTTGATTGCCTCAGGGCCGTCAATGGTGACATGGACGATAGCTACTTTGTCGACCACATCTGGATGCCAGTCATCGTTGTGAGCTATTATTCTACACTGCTGAGTATTTAGCAGGATACCTGTACATCCTTTACCAGAACTTTTTAGTTTTTCATTTTCCAGCTGAATTGTATGGCAAAATTCTATCTCCGACATAAGCTGAAGCAGAAATATGTCAATGAATTCTAGGCAACACCCTGTGGCGATACCGCGGATTTCTTCCACGATGTCAGGAAAATACTCTTCTGACGTTCTCATATACTGGGAAACTATGTCCTTCCCTTTCGAAACCGCATAGAAATCTTTCACCGCTTTGACTTGGTTAGATCCGTTGACGTACTCTTGAATCCATGCTACAAATAATCACCAAAATACATTGAAGATTTGACGTACTCTGCCTACATAAAATATGCAGAGAAAATAATTCAGAGTTAGAATATACATACCTATTATATAAGTGTATTTAAAAAATTGGTGCAATTAATTGTTTTTTAACAGTCTGACAGAAAGTAACAGCTGTTGAAATTTACATGTAAGTCATTAATGTAAATCATGTCACCTAATTATCAAGCCCACACAACAGATAATATTCCAGGTGTGCTGTCTCTTTTTTTCTTTTGACAATGAAACAAAATAAAGTTAGTTCCCACAAAAGTCAAGACAGTGAATATATCAATCATAAAGTCCATATATCTTTTTTTACTTTTCCAACATTGGGCTATTGCTGCAAATGTCCGATTTTAGTAAATGTAAATTTCTTACATACAATGGACATTTGCAAAATGATATATCGGGTGATATTACCGTATGTGCGAATGTGTGTATGATTTCAGACTAGGCCTATGCCGAATAATGGATGACAAACACATATTTTATACATACACACACCGTGGCAGTGTTACAAATCAACTCACGGACACGTTTTATCGAATCGATGGTTTTCTTTGATACATAAATACATGTAGTTCACAAAACGCAAGTACGAAATAGGCCCATGTACTGTAGTCTATTTTATAGGCATAAGCTACATGAAGTTTTATTTACGTGATATGCATTGAACCGTGTTTTACATGGGATTCAATTTATTAATTCGCTCCAAAAAAAGCGAACCAATTTTAGCCAGCGAATATTAGAAAAGCTAAAAGCCACAGATCTGCAACAGGTTATGCGTGTCTTATTTACTCGCATGAATATGAAACGTGTTGTTCGGTTTACATGTGCAGATATATTTACATATTTTACCTTTAAAACATGATCCAATCGCTAAACCGACATCGAAGTTGTTGCTCGCTTTAATGTACAGGATGGGCAGACTCTCGCATGGCGCCATGTTGAATGATTGATGGATTAACACGAATTCTAACTTGAATTCACACAAGGTTGTGTTTACATGTATAATGAGGTTACTGACTGGTGGGCAGCGAAGAGCGTCACATGCATTTAGTCCCCCTCTGGATCAGCAGACGATTGTTTTGCATATATCAATGTATATAATCGAGGATTGCGGAGTATATGTTGATTGTATTTTTAACGTGGCGTCGTCTTTAAACTCTACATGGACTGGTAAAACTAGTCGGACGAATATTCCAATTCTGATCTCCCCTTAAGTATGATTGATCACTGCTAGAAAAATCACGTAAAGCCACACACCTTGAAATGAAATATATGTTAATTATGGTGGACGAACCAGTTATCGAACACCTAAGAAATTAAGTTAAATTTGCAAACACTTAAAATAACAAAAACAATTTGTTTTAACAAATAACTAACAGTTCAATCATTAAATAACTTATCTGTAAAGTTTTCAAGCAAATATCCGTCAAGAATTCATAACAATGATTCCTTGTTTATTGTCACCTCTAGCAGACAAAACAAAATGGCGGCCGATGTAAACATGACCTATTACCGAACAGTTCATAAATACTACTCCAGTGAATATAAACAAACATGAAACTGAACAATTTTTTTTGAAACATGAAAATTAACAAAATTAGAAAAGCATGTAGCTTTGAACACAAAAAAACAAGTCTATTCCTCTGCAATATTGTGGCAAGGACAATAGAACGGGTCATTTCTCCTAACAACATTTGTGGCTGTGCAATCTTTTATGGAATGTCCCGCTTTGGACCTAAAAATTTCTGGCATGTATGGTAGACTCACACATCAAATATCAGGTCAATATCTTAAAGCGTTTTGAAAATAATTCCGGAAAATGAAATGCCGGACAGACAGATGGACGGAGAGTCCAACTGCTACATGCCATTCTATCGGGGGCATCAAAACAGCTCAATATATGAAAGAGTTGCGTTAAAAGCCTCCGGAAAACGGTTATTGCAGAGAAAAGTTTTAAGTCCAAGGTCCATAACTTCACCAAAAATCAATGGACCGGACCGAATTTCACACTTCATCTGTATCTCATGTAAATAGACTAACATACCAAAAATTAGCTAAATATCTGAAAGCGTTGCGTAAAAAAAAAACTGCCGGAAAACGATTATTAAATAGACAATTTCTAAGTCCAATCTAGTTGATGCAAAGACCTATACAATACATATTATACATCTTTGGTATTATAAACGTCTTTGGTTGATGATGGTAAAAGTAAAATTGCTTAGTAGATGATAAACATTTTATTAGGAATTTAATTTAAAACTGTAGAGGAGGTTTGAATTCAAAAACACAATGATATTATGGTTATATGTCAGTCAGAATTTATGATACATTTCTTAATAAAGGTTTTTAAAGTGTGTGCTTTCCTTCTTCACCAAACATCATACATTTCTGAAATCTACATACACTTCTGAAAACTAAACTAATAACATTGTTGTGAATTTCACACAAATTTCCAAAGTATAGACTTCAAAAAGGTGCTGATTTACTTCTTATATTCCATAATTGATATCACAAAATAAGTTTTAAGCATAACAAATCGCATTGAAAACTGCCAAATAAAAAAAATCCGGCGGGGAGACCACTCCCGCATCATCCCCAGTTCGGCCCCACTAAAAAATTCCTGTGTTCGTCCTTGTTAAACATACCGGTAGCTAATGTTCTGCATAAACTAGTATTTTTGTGCGTTGGCATAATACATATATGACACAAACCCCCTTTTAACATTATTATAGAGGCGAGATGTCAATTGAAAGGAGATGATGAGGACAAGACAACAGAATGCTAAGCCAGTCCGGCAGGTCCCGGAACCACAACAGCCGCCAGTCTCAGATTGATAGATTCAACAGGTAAGCTACTGGAGCTTAGACATCCAACAAGCTGTAAACAAAGGGAAAAGCAATAGGGATATGACACGTAAGAACACTCCATGCTTTCGGCAAGATACGCGAACTGATGAACGAGCGAAGAGCTTCCGCTGGGACATCAACGCACCAGCCGAGCTAAGGTAGCTATGCTTCGAAAAACACACAACAGAGTTAGGCGTTAGATATGTTAAAGCGGGAAGGATTATAATATTGCTAAGCGGTTGCTTTTATCTTCAGTGAGGATGTATTCAATAGCGTCATCAGTTGCAACCCGGTCTTCAACAGACCTAACTCCATCCGTATCTCAGTGGGCCTCAAAATACCACCCAAACTGGCGACTGGAACGCCAATGCTGAACAGGACGCCTATCAAGACAGGTCAAGGTGGGAGACAGATTTGGCAGAGGAGAGACCAACGAAATAGGTATAAGACTTCTTGAGCTGGCCAGAAGCCACCAACTCATTCTGCACAACACGCTGAACCCACACGCAAAGATCTAGCATGCTCTAAACAACCAAGTACACTACCAGATCGATTAAATATTGGCATCGCAGAAACATACAAATGAACACATAAACGAAAATCATTTAATTGTGCTGAACGAATATGTGTACATGATGTTCGCACCTAGTGTTTAATACAGTTATGTTGCACATATATGTTCATTATGGTTTCTTAGTTATCTTGTCAGAAACCTCTTCATGTCTGTGTAACGTTATACAGTTAAGGGCTTTAAGTGGATTACCGGTATATTGAATGGGCTTTACACAATCCCATTCAAAAATACAATTATTTCAGATTGTGTAGCATGAAAGTTTGATTCAATGTAGTGGAAATGGACTTTTAACAGCAACTATTTTCATAAGCGACCATATTGGCAGCAATCTTTCGTATAATCTGGAATTTGATTTCGATTGATTCACTTTAAGAACATAAACCATCATAACATCATTCTATGTTAGGCCGAAAAGATGCAAAATAATGAATTTAGTCACGATTATATCACCATAAACGTTACCATGCTGAAAATGGCGGCCATCCTGGGCGCTATCTTAGATTTCTAAAAAAAAAACAGATACCAGCCCGACATAATATGGATTTTTCAACAGTAACATGTTCCCTAACAAAAACACTTAATATTTACTAACACCACAATTTCGGGTATATGTCATTTTCTGCCGGGCTAAATTTGCAGAATGGACTTATTTTTCAAAAATCATCAAAATTGCAGCAACAATAATGGCATAGCCTTTTGAAGAAAAAAATGTCATACAAATTATATGCGTTATAACTAAAAACTAACACACCTGTATGTGTCGGCATACCGGGCGCCATTACAAGCCAACAGATGTGAGGCAAGAATCGAAGAAAACATCGAGTGGAAGTGAGATGGGTCTTTTTCTCATTCATATATATATACATGTATATAAGTACATTCAAGTACATTTAAACTGTACTTTAAAAAAGCTATAAACAATCCACTGAACTCAGTCATTAGTGCTTATTATCTTAAGACGTCCGGTTTGCTGTCAACTTAAATTCAGTCGTGCAACGGCGATTTGCGCACATATCAATTACTTGAGTTGGAGCATATTCTTGGCATTGGGGAATTTCAGTGAAATCAATGTGTTTCACTGTGCACGATGTCATGATATATCGCTTCAAAACCTTTCAATTCGGTTAAATGAAAACTCGACTGAAGCTTATACATCCCCGGAAACCCAATATGATGTGAAAAGTTGGACATGCTTGGAAAAGTTTCCAAACAATTTTGCTGATTTTCGGTAGGGTAAGTAAATACATTTATATAATTGTTTAAAGGCATTTTTTTAATTAAAATATCTTTTGGTATATGAAAAGGAGGTATTATCATGTATGTTAGAAAAATCCTGGTTATTATTATTCAGGATTTAATGAAATACGGCTATTTGAAGTCGACGATGCAGGGATTTGTCCCCTTTTAACATACATGATAATACCTCCTTTGCATATAAATCATCAAAATTTATCGGAAACTTTTCCAAGCACGTCCAACTTTTAGTATCATATGGGATTTCCGGTGGTGTTATATAAACGCCAATATGTGACCTGTAAATTGAAGGGGTCGTGAACAGGAGAAAGTTGGAGTAAGTTTAACGTCTATTGACACATAACACTGTGAAAGTAAAAATAGCAGAACATGTACCAGAGTACGCGTTTTTATTATAAATAGTACGAATTAATACATATTGAAATTAGGCACAACGTAAGCAATTTTCATAAACATTGAGTAAATGTAGACCACGAAAAACAAACATATGATGGCTGTATAGTAAAACAAATTACGCTAGTTTTACACTACAGTAGTCGTTTTTGTTTCAATCGATAATTGAGAGCAAATACTTCACGATATATTTCATTTACGTATAATATATTATTATTATATGAAGGCCAATGAAAGCAGCGGTTCAGCCGGCGGTCTGGGATTCCCCCTGTACACCAATAACAGCTTTCTATGAAAGTCAAACAGAGCTGTGGCATTTGTTTGGATATCATCAGCCACATGCCTGCCTTTAGCTATCTGGTACAGGGACCCCACTACTCCCTCCGTATCCCCGAGGATTTGCAGAGCATCTTCGGAATTTTTCGGTGTAAATTGCACAATTTTCTCAGCCAGTCTCTGACCTCTTTCAATGGACCCCTCCCATAGACAGGCGATAGCGGGGTCTCCACATTCCCGGTAGTGGTTCTCGTGGTGATAAAAGCTCGCCTCGAAATTGTCCGTTGTGAATTCAATCCAATGGACCGATAGTGTGCTTTTGTTCTAAAACGAAATCAAACATATAACAAAAATTATATTTTAGTCAATATACGATTTGTGTAATACCTACAAAACGTGCGAGTTTGTGAAATAAGCAGATATGTAAATTATTGTTCTCATTACATGTAAAGCTACAGGTTATATATAAATTAGTACAAGCCTTGTATAAATCGTAAACAAAAGGGTAAGTAAACTCAATAGAAAACCTCAGTTGTATAAATTTCAACGGAGCTCATTCGGTTGGACGAGATTTCAGCTATGTTGATAGTCATTCCATACGAGCAACCAACAGGCTTGAAATCCAAGACTGTCGTGCACTCATCTATAGTTTTGCAACGCAGTAATGATCTCAGAAGAATCACCAACGGTACGCCACTCGTATTGGCAACAGCGGGATTCAAAGAGTTCAGAGTTATCGCTAAATGCTTGTTCATCTGAAAGCCAAAGCCCGGAAGAAATCCTGGGTATACGTAAGATACAAATTGTTCCTTGATTGCCTCAGGGCCGTCAATGGTGACATGGACGATAGCTACTTTGTCGACCACATCTGGATGCCAGTCATCGTTGTGAGCTATTATTCTACACTGCTGAGTATTTAGCAGGATACCTGTACATCCTTTACCAGAACTTTTTAGTTTTTCATTTTCCAGCTGAATTGTATGGCAAAATTCTATCTCCGACATAAGCTGAAGCAGAAATATGTCAATGAATTCTAGGCAACACCCTGTGGCGATACCGCGGATTTCTTCCACGATGTCAGGAAAATACTCTTCTGACGTTCTCATATACTGGGAAACTATGTCCTTCCCTTTCGAAACCGCATAGAAATCTTTCACCGCTTTGACTTGGTTAGATCCGTTGACGTACTCTTGAATCCATGCTACAAATAATCACCAAAATACATTGAAGATTTGACGTACTCTGCCTACATAAAATATGCAAAGAAAATAATTCAGAGTTAGAATATACATACCTATTATATAAGTGTATTTAAAAAATTGGTGCAATTAATTGTTTTTTAACAGTCTGACAGAAAGTAACAGCTGTTGAAATTTACATGTAAGTCATTAATGTAAATCATGTCACCTAATTATCAAGCCCACACAACAGATAATATTCCAGGTGTGCTGTCTCTTTTTTTCTTTTGACAATGAAACAAAATAAAGTTAGTTCCCACAAAAGTCAAGACAGTGAATATATCAATCATAAAGTCCATATATCTTTTTTTACTTTTCCAACATTGGGCTATTGCTGCAAATGTCCGATTTTAGTAAATGTAAATTTCTTACATACAATGGACATTTGCAAAATGATATATCGGGTGATATTACCGTATATGCGAATGTGTGTATGATTTCAGACTAGGCCTATGCCGAATAATGGATGACAAACACATATTTTATACATACACACACCGTGGCAGTGTTACAAATCAACTCACGGACACGTTTTATCGAATCGATGGTTTTCTTTGATACATAAATACATGTAGTTCACAAAACGCAAGTACGAAATAGGCCCATGTACTGTAGTCTATTTTATAGGCATAAGCTACATGAAGTTTTATTTACGTGATATGCATTGAACCGTGTTTTACATGGGATTCAATTTATTAATTCGCTCCAAAAAAAGCGAACCAATTTTAGCCAGCGAATATTAGAAAAGCTAAACATAAGGTGCGCCACAGATCTGCAACAGGTTATGCGTGTCTTATTTACTCGCATGAATATGAAACGTGTTGTTCGGTTTACATGTGCAGATATATTTACATATTTTACCTTTAAAACATGATCCAATCGCTAAACCGACATCGAAGTTGTTGCTCGCTTTAATGTACAGGATGGGCAGACTCTCGCACGGCGCCATGTTGAATGATTGATGGATTAACACGAATTCTAACTTGAATTCACACAAGGTTGTGTTTACATGTATAATGAGGTTACTGACTGGTGGGCAGCGAAGAGCGTCACATGCATTTAGTCCCCCTCTGGATCAGCAGACGATTGTTTTGCATATATCAATGTATATAATCGAGGATTGCGGAGTATATGTTGATTGTATTTTTAACGTGGCGTCGTCTTTAAACTCTACATGGACTGGTAAAACTAGTCGGACGAATATTCCAATTCTGATCTCCCCTTAAGTATGATTGATCACTGCTAGAAAAATCACGTAAAGCCACACACCTTGAAATGAAATATATGTTAATTAATACATATTGATGCAATTTGGAAGTGTGCAAAATTGTCATTACATCTAAAGCCTAGTAAGCAAATAATTTTGTTTTAATTTTAAAACCGAAAGTAGGATTTCTATGCGTATACGTAATTTCGACAAACGCGATTATTTTTTAGTTTTAAAGCACAAAATAGACTGATTTCTACCTTGTAACCACCAGATATATTCTAATTGGCATAGATAAAATTAAATATATAGCCTAGTTAGCAAGTAATTTATTATTTTTCAAACGGTACCGCTTTTTAAACCGAAAGTAGGATTTCTAGACGTATACGTCCATTTCGACAAACGCGATTATTTTTTTAGTTTTAAAGCGCAAAAAGATGGATTTATACCCTGTAACTACCAGATATATTCTAAATGGCATATATAAAATATGTTTCTTATTTATACTTAAATTTACTATGAAATGTAGTTCATGTTAAGGTGTGTGGCTTAAGCATGGTAAGATTAAAATAGTAATTTTACAGGCTATGCATTTTTAAGTATTTCCTAATAATGGAAGTTTTCAGATTTTTTTATTTAAAGGATTTGCAATTAAGACCATTGATTTATAAAAGAAACTGATAAATGTTATAATGTTCTAAATTATATATTTACTGGAAATAAACGAGCACGTTTTCGTTCTGAAATTCATTACAACTGTGACTTGTTCTACTCAAACGTATTTGTTAGGTGTCTTGCTTCTTCATACAATACAAGTTTCTTCAATATTGTACACAAACTGGACGAGTTTTCATTGAGACAGTATAATATGCGTCATAAGACACCTGCATTGAATGACAGCATCTAGACCGCGTTTAATATGACAGCATCTAGACCGCGTTTAATATGACAGCATCAAGACCGCGTTTGATATGACAGCATCTAGACCGCGTTTAATATGACAGCATCTAGACCGCGTTTAATATGACAGCATCTAGACCGCGTTTAATATGACAGCATCAAGACCGCGTTTGATATGACAGCATCTAGACCGCGTTTGATGACAGCATCTAGACCGCGTTTAATATGACAGTATTTAGACCGCGTTTAATATGACAGCATCAAGACCGCGTTTGATATTACAGCATCTAGACCGCGTTTGATATGACAGCATATAGACCGCGTTTAATATGACAGTATTTAGACCGCGTTTTATATGACAGCATCAAGACCGCGTTTGATATGACAGCATCTAGACCGCGTTTGATATGACAGCATATAGACCGCGTTTAATATGACAGCATCTAGACCGCGTTTGATATGACAGCATCTAGACCGCGTTTGATATGACAGCATATAGACCGCGTTTAATATGACAGCATCTAGACCGCGTTTGATATGACAGCATATAGACCGCGTTTAATATGACAGCATCTAGACCGCGTTTGATATGACAGCATATAGACCGCGTTTAATATGACAGTATTTAGACTGCGTTTAATATGACAGCATCAAGACCGCGTTTGATATGACAGTATTTAGACCGCGTTTAATATGACAGTATTTAGACCGCGTTTAATATGACAGTATTTAGACCGCGTTTGATATGACAGCATATAGACCGCGTTTAATATGACAGTATTTAGACCGCGTTTAATATGACAGCATCTAGACCGCGTTTGATATGACAGCATATAGACCGCGTTTAATATGACAGCATCTAGACCGCGTTTGATATGACAGCATCTAGACCGCGTTTGATATGACAGCATCTAGACCGCGTTTGATATGACAGCATCTAGACCGCGTTTAATATGACAGCATCTAGACCGCGTTTGATATGACAGCATCTAGACCACGTTTGATAGTTCAGCTTCAAGCAGAATCCAATAAGCTCGACGCCTCCAGAAATTACAAGGACACGTTCGCCTAGAAGGGTAGAGTGATAGATGGTTCCTGTCAAAAATTAAAGTAAAACGGGGGCGGGGGCCAAGTTTATGAGGTACTATAGCGTCCAAGGCTTCATAATGTGTGGGTCCCAGCACGTCTACCTAATTTACACAAAGCTCTACCAGACTTGAGAAAGTTGGGACGAATTTTGAATTATGACTGCTATTGGCAGCTATTTCTCCTTCAAGCCGGAAAACCCGGCCGAAATCCAACATGTCCGGAACAGTTACCACAAATTTACGTGCTTTCGGGAACGGGGCTCGAACCAGGCTCGCCTAGGTGAGAAACGCATGCACCAATCACTGCGCTTACCGGACAGCCGATAACTTCTCATTAAAAGATAGTACGATGTGTCTACCTGTATACATGTATTTCTTGTCTGGGAATATGTCTGCTATAAAGGTACAGGCGGTAATAAGCTTACCCCGACTCCTAAACAACATGACCATCAGAAGCCTAGCTCTGCCCAGTTGTTTGTATATTAACCATTTGTAAGCCATGCTTATTTTTTTACCGCGCATAATTGTGTAATTGTATCACTGTCCAAAATGAGCCCAAAGTAACAACTAATACTACAGACTTAACCTGCATAGCGGAGTTAAGAAAAATGGTTCCTAAAGTTTAACCGTCCATGTTTAATTTAATTGTAACGGTTATAATTTGTAACCACTGGGTTCTGGTAGAATTTGTCCAAAGTAAATGCAAAGCGTAGTGTAGATATTGTTTGATGCAAGATGACCAAAAGCGTTTGATGACAGATGTAAAGAAACAGTGTTGAATTTCTCAATCTTTCATATATTTCGGGCATTCGTGTTATATCTGGCACTGTGACCATTATACATGTAATAACACAATATACTACTAGATTACCCGGATTATTATAAAGAATCAAACTCTAGAACCCTTTTGTGCAAACGATAAACATATAAATGCTGTTGTCAGTCATTTATACTATGTATTTTACTTATAATTGTGCTTGGTTGTTCTGCTCTGGTTTTATGGATACAACAGTACTGGTCATCCCACTCATATCTTTACCCTTTACCCCTTAGATACGTATTTTGACGCCTGTGTAGTCAGTGAGAAAGTTAAATGAAATTAAAGATCTTTTTAAATAATAGATTAAAGTTTTAAAGGCCCAAATTTCCAATCTTTAGATACTGATGAGTGGCAAACAGCACAAAACCTGGTTGTATGCGGGTTGCAAAAGCCGTGTTTACTTTGCTTCTGATGGGAAAAGGGTTAACCCCAGAAAAATGAGAATTATATTACCTCCCCACAGAGATTTCCTAACATCAAATTTTAACATCGTTAATGATTATACAATTATATAAATATCTAGTCAGAATTATATTATGTAGTTTGTATTAATTGCGTTTGTGACTAAAAAATAAACACTATTGGAACTAGTAATCGGAATAACAAAGTACACTGTCAGTGTTTAGTCAATTTTTATTTAACAAAGAATGCCCAGAACAAAAACCGTAAATTCACTGAAACATTTCTTTTAAATCTCACAGGTCATGCATCCGCTGAAAACAAGTGCTGCTTACACTTTTTAGAACAATAACAAACAAAAGCATATGACCCGCGTGAAGCAAAAATGGGTTTTATGCCATATTCGGCAAGCTTAGCTCCAGTCCAGTCTGCGCATCCACTCAGTCTAGACAGGAGTTACCCTTTCTGCTAATGAGACCAGGAAGCCTTGCATTGCTTGATAGAGAAAAGCCTGGCTCCTGACAAAACGACTTGATTGCGCAGGTTTACTAAAGCTACGCTGCCTGCATATGCCACATTTTAGCATGACATGGGGCATATGTTGTAAGGCTTTATACGAATTGTAGTATAAGTGACAAAATGTAAATATTCTTGTTCAGCGTGTAAAATAGGCGGACAAATCAACAATAAAGGCATAACTAAGTTGTTATACAGTTAGTCTTAAATATACAGCCTAAATGATTCACCTCAGAGTACATCACTTGAAACTTCTCAGAGTACATGACTTGAGACACCTCAGAGTACATCACTTGATACACCTCAGAGTAAATCACTTGATACACCTCAGAGTACATCACTTGATACACTTCAGAGTACATCATTAGAGACACCTCAGAGTACATCACTTGATAAACATCAGGGTACATCACTTGAAACTTCTCAGAGTACATCACTTGACACACCTCAGAGTACATCACTTGATACACTTCAGAGTACATCACTTGATACACCACAGAGTACATCACTTGATACACTTCAGAGTACATCACTTGATAAGCATCAGAGTACAACACTTGATACACTTCTGAGTATATCACTTGATAAACATCAGAGTAAATCTCTTGATACACATCAGAGTACATCACTTGATACACTTCAGAGTACATCACTTGATACACCTCAGAGTACATCACTTGAAATTGCTCAGAGTACATTACTTGAGACACCTCAGAGTACATCGATTGATACACTCCAAAGTACATCATTTGATACACCTCAGAGTACATCACTTGAAACTTCTCAGAGTACACCACTTGAGACACCTCAGAGTACATCACACCACTTGATACACTTCAGAGTTCATCACGTGATACACCTCAGAGTACATCACTTGATACACTTCAGAGTAAATCACTTGATACACTTCAGAGTAAATCACTTGATACACCTCAGAGTAAATCACTTGATACACCTCAGAGTACATCACTTGACATTGCTAAGAGTACATCATTAGAGACACCTCAGAGTACATCACTTGATACACCTCAGAGTACCTCACTTGATACACTTCAGAGTACATCACTTGATAAGCATCAGAGTACAACACTTGATACACTTCTGAGTATATCACTTGATAAACATCAGAGTAAATCTCTTGATACACATCAGAGTACATCACTTGATACACTTCAGAGTACATCACTTGATACACCTCAGAGTACATCACTTGAAATTGCTCAGAGTACATTACTTGAGACACCTCAGAGTACATCGATTGATACACTCCAAAGTACATCATTTGATACACCTAAGAGTACATTACTTGAAAATTCTCAGAGTACATCACTTGATACACCTCAGAGTACATCACTTGATACACTTCAGAGTACCTCACCTGATACACCTCAGAGTACATCACTTGATACACCTCAGAGTACATCACTTGATACACCTCAGAGTACATCACTTGAGACACCTCAGAGTACATCACTTGATAAGCATCAGATTACAACACTCGATACACATCAGAGTAAATCAATTGATACACATCAGAGTACATCACTTGATACACATCAGAGTACATCACTTGATAAGCATCAGAGTACATCACTTGATAAACATCAGAGTAAATCACTTGAAACACATTAGAGTACATTACTTGATACACTTCAGAGTACATCACTTGAGACACCTCAGAGTACAAACTTTATACACCTCAGCGTACATCACTTGAAACACCTCAAGAGTACATCACTTTATACACATAAGCATACAATGTAATGATAGTGACACTAGTTGGAATCAATATTCTAGAGCAGTGGCAGGTAAATAATACAATTTAATACCATTATATGTGCATATTGATTTATGCCGTAAAAAGTTAGGAGTAAAGCTGTAAATAAATTTAACAAGAAACCACCAGAGACGGGTGATGCTCCCCAAAGGGTTTTTTTTTGTCACAATATTGCACTATATATTCAGATAAAAGGAAACGTCTAGTAGTTGGGGGGGGACAAGCATTGCACTATATGTACAGTTAATGGAAAATTTCAAAGGGCCATAACTCTGTGAAAAATCATTCGACCAGAACAGGCTGATAATATGCACATCTCCTCTTGGTAGTGAAGCTTGCCATAAAGTTTATTGAATTCCAGTCATTAATTGCTGAGAAATAGCCCGGACAAAAATTGTGCACGGACGGACACACGCACGTACAGACGAAGCGGCGACTATATGCTCCTCCCAATTTTTTTTTCGGGGTGCTTAATAAATAAAAAATGCAATAAATCACATATGAAACTAAAACTAAAGAGTGTACATAATTATTTCATATGGTAAAATCATGTAAGACAATTTTAAGTAGATTACATCTAAGACAAACACAACACTTATTCTGAGTATCAGAAATACATTGAAGCATGTATATTTGTAAATAATATTTATCTTATGCACACTCAAACTCCATTTTAAATTTAAAAACATAACTGTATCTACAAACAATTTAACAAGAAATGAACAGAATTTAAAAATAAATGTGGATACAGAACATGTATACAAATCATAATTTGAACTTTGTAGAGGAAATAACATTTAAGCCTCACTCTGAAAAAATGGGGCATGCACATGCATAGACACTTCTCTTTAGAGGTATGCACATGTATTAAGACTTCACTTTAACTAAAAACATGGGGTATGCACATGCATTAAGACTTCACTTTAATGGGGTATGCACATGCATTAAGACTTCACTTTAATGGGGTATGCACATGCATTAACACTTCACTTTAGAGGTATGCACATGCATTAAGACTTCACTTTAACCATGAACATGGGGTATGCACATGCATTAAGACTTCACTTTAATGGGGCATGCACATGCATTAAGACTTCACTTTAACCAAATGGGGCATGCACATGCATTAAGACTTCACTTGAATGGGGCATGCACATGCATTAAGACTTCACTTTAATGTGGCATGCACATGCATTAAGACTTCACTTTAATGGGCATGCACATGCATTAAGACTTCACTATAATGGGGCATGCACATGCATTAAGACTTCACTTTAACCTAAAATGGGGCATGCACATGCATCAAGACTTCACTTTAACCAAATGGGGCATGCAAATGCATTAAGACTTCACTTTAACCAAAAATGGGGTATGCACATGCATTAAGACTTCACTTTAACCAAAAATAGGGCATGCACATGCATTAAGACTTCACTTTAACCAAATGGGGCATGTACATGCATTAAGACTTCACCTCAACCAAATGGGGCATGCACATGCATTAAGACTTCACTTTAACCTAAAATGGGGCATGCACATGCATCAAGACTTCACTTTAACCAAATGGGGCATGCAAATGCATTAAGACTTCAATTTAACCAAAAATGGGGTATGCACATGCATTAAGACTTCACCTTAACCAAATGGGGCATGCACATGCATTAAGACTTCACTTTAACCAAAAAAAGGGTATGCACATGCATTAAGACTTCACTTTAACCAAAAATGGGGCATGCACATGGATTAAGACTTCACTTGAACCAAATGGGGCATGCACATGCATTTAGACTTCACCTTAACCAAATGGGGCATGCACATGCATTAAGACTTCACTTTTACCAAAAATGGGGTATGCACATGCATTAAGACTTCACCTTAACCAAATGGGGCATGCACATGCATTAAGACTTCACTTTAACCAAAAATGGGGCATGCACATGCATTAAGACTTCACTTTAACCAAAAATGGGCCATGCACATGCATTAAGACTTCACTTTAACCAAAAATGGGGTATGCACATGCATTAAGACTTCACTTTAACCAAAAATATCATAATAGCGTAAAGTGTCGTCCCTGATTAGCCTGTGCGGACTGCACAGGCAAATCTGGGACGACACTTTACGCCCATGCATTATGTCCAGTTTTCTCAGAATGCGACTTATAAGTCATTTTAGTTATCTGTGCATTCCGCACAGGCTAATAAGGGACGACACTTTCCACTTTAATGACATTTTTGGTTAAAGTGAAATCTCTTTTTAGCAAAAATCCAATATTGGCAGAAAGTGTCGTCCCTGATTAGCCTGTGCAGACTGCACAGGCTAATCTGGGACGACACTTTACGCATATGCAGTATGCCTAGTTTTCTCAGAACATGACTTCTTTATCATTCGTCATGGAGTGCAGATCAGATTGGTTTCAATTTATATCACATTCTGAAATTACTTAATATTGATGGAAAGTTTTGATTAATGTATGGTTGTTAAAAAAATGCACATGTCTGCAAAATAATTCTATATCTTGTAAACTTCAGTAATTAACCCTTACAGTGCGGGAACCGAGTTGTGAAGGCCTTTGCAAACAGTTTGGATCCAGATGAGACGCCACAGAACGTGGCGTCTCATCAGGATCCAAACTGTTTGCTATTCTGATAGTATTCTTTGAAAAAAATCGAAGAAAATGCTAATTTTAGAAATTCAGCAGACGACATTTTTGCAGACGACAAATTTCCCAGCATGCAAATGGTTAATGTCTGCTAAGTGTGATCAAATAAGTATTTAAATATTGTAATAGAAATAATATCGTTATACACCAATAAATGGTATAAAATTATGTCAATTGTTTAGTAAGAAAAATGTAGAATATACGAATAACACTTGTGAAGTACTATTAATGAACTATGATGACTATGAGAAATCACTACAATAACTGCGTTTAAATTGATATGTTTATAATTTGTCCTAAGCATTTCTACACCAATGTGCGTAACTGTGCTTGTGAGGCAATAATCCAAAAACAACTAACTACATTGAAATCAAAATAAGGTATCCTTCATGAAATCAAAATAAGGTATCCTTCAATGTGGAAATTCTGAAGGCCATGTATAAATGCATTTTAAACACAACTATAAACTAATGAAATTTACATCTACAGGCACTCACACACTCATACACAAAGATCACAGACGGTGCACAAACAAATATGTAATATTCGTTCTTACACTCATGATTAACAAGCGATGTGTTTGTGAAACGCTTTGTCCACATATATTTGACCTTGAAAGATGACCTTGACCTTTCACCACTCACAATGTGCAGCTCCATGAGATACACATGCATGCCAAATATCAAGCTGCTATATTCAATACTGCAAAAGTGTACATTAAATTAGCGATTTTGACCCATATATTTGACCTTTGACCTTGAAGGATGACCTTGACCTTTCACCACTTAAAATATGCAGCTCTATGAGATACACATGCATGCCAAATATGAAGTTGCTATCTTCAATATTGCAAAAGTTATTGCAAATGTTAAAGTTTGCACAAACAAACACACAAACCAACAAACCAACCAACAAACCAACCAACAGACAGGGCAAAAACAATATGTCCCCCACTAAAGTGGTGGGGGACATAAAAATGAACTAAACATTCAGAGAATGACTGATACAGCAGACAAATAAAGTGCATGTACATATCTATGTCATTTTGATATGCATTTAGTATATTAATATTGATTTATAACAAGGTCATAACTTAATAATATCCGTAACAAAAACAATTAACAGCCAAACAAGCCAAACAAGAAATATGCCATTTTTAATAAACCCAATTATTGTTAAAAAACTTTTAACAAACATCTTTTACACGTTTTAACAAGTGTAAAATATATAACTTAAACACCAAAGAGGCTGATACCCATATAAGAACAGAATCATATGATTTGAATAATTTCAATAAAATATGAAATAATGTCTTTTGATATTAAAAAATGCAAGGCTCTTAAAAAAATAAAAATTCAGGAACTTTGTTTTGGGAAGTTTCCACTCTTAATCTGTCTTATGAAATTGCCTTTTATCGAAAGCAAACCATCATTTTTATAAAACAAATAGAGATTTGGCGATGGGAAAACAAATCATTAGCTACTGGAGAATTGTGGTACAATTAAAATGTACAGTTTCCGATCGATCATCTGAGAGAAAAAATACATTTTTAACCCATTTATGCCTATTGGACTCTCCCAACCTTCTAAATTGGATCAATTTATTTCCAAAATTAGGGATGTCTTGTATATTTATTTCTATATTTAGAATATTTCTTACAGAAATTCATTTAAGCAAACAGCGCAGACCCTGATGAGACGCTGCATCATGCGGCGTCTCATCTGGGTCTACGCTGTTTGCCAAGGCCTTTTTTCTAGACGCTAGGCATAAATGGGTTAAAGCAGTGGATGATGATATATAAGGCAAAATGTTGCAGCCATCACACACTTTCTGATTAAGTGATAATAGCAAGTATTGGAATGTTTCAGTGTATAATACACAGTGTAAAATACAATTGTATAGTCTTTATAACAGTTTTATGATTATGGTAAGTATTGATTGACATCATGTACATGATTAAAGTCTAATGAAATCTACTTAAAATACCCAATCACTTGTAATTTTATTAGACATTTATTTTGGCATAAAGTGATATTTGGTAAAAATGCTGAACAATTACATGTGAGTTAAACACATTTGTTAACATCAAAACAAGCAACCTTTATATTATAACAGCCACTGGCAAACATTTGGAACTCTAAGTGCTGATAATTAAAATTCACATGAAAATGCATGTTAGATTCATGGGTCACATTATATTTCAAAGCCACTGGAAGAATAAATACCAATAACTCGAAGTGATTCCACATTCAATAAAATGGTAAGTTCGCTACTTAATGTACCGGTAAAAATAGCTCAATATCTTCACATCTGTGACATAAATGAGCTGTTGATGCAGTTTCATACAATACATAAATTAGAAAGAGTTAATACTGTTTACAACCACTTTGCATTTAACATATCAAAAACCTCACAAGGAGGAAAAACTGTACATTGGTAAGAAAATAAACTAAATGTTTGAGAATTATCAATACACTAGAATTTTGTATTTCATGGAACATTTATTTGAATGAAGCCTCATGTTTGCATTGGTATACAAACACAATTAACCCTTTGCATGCTGGGAAATGTGTGGTCTGCTAAAATGTCGTCTGCTGAATTTCTAAAATTAGCATTTTCTTCATTTTTTTTCAAAGAATACTATCAGAATAGCAAACAGTTTGGATCCTGATGAGACGCCACGTTCTGTGGCGTCTCATCTGGATCAAACTGTTTGCAAAGGCCTTTAAAATTCGGTTCCAGCACTGAAAGGGTCAATCTTATCAATAACATAATTGCAAGCTCTTTGGTTAGTTAATGCCTTGGTTAATCAAAATATGTAAACTTGTTAAAATGTAGTGCAGAAGCTCACATTTTCATTGATGGGTTTAAAACACTTACAAAAATGTGAGGCTAAGAATGACTCTATAGTGATTTGATCATCTAAGCTCTAAGAGCCTCTGAAAAAAACACACTAGAAACTGGTTACTGCAAAAAAAAGTTATAGCAAACAATTACATACAAGAGTCATCTATTATGTAATACCAGTATTTGAATATGATTGAACATAATTCCACCCGTTGATGAAAAATTAACCATCAATGCCAGTTTGCAGTTACATACAAGCCCCTCATCACATAATTGCAACGCAGGAGGTAAAATCTACATATAACTAAGCAGGCTGAGCCTAATGATCATCAGCTTTCACTACAAGAGTGTTTAAAAGCATATCAGAGAGTTACAGTTTCAATGTTTCTAAGATGCCTTGGAAAAACATCTCCATTCTGTAAGCAACACTCCACAACAGACATCTCACAGTGTAAGTGGTGGCAATAAATACCATTATTTACCATTTCAAATAGATCACAAGTGCAGTTACACATGACTGATGATTAATCAACTGTGTCAATCCAAAATAGCGGGAGCCTAGTGTGTTGCTCATCACCGGGGCTTGAAGCAGCAGATGTTACAGGTTGTGAGGATGTATGAGCCTCCAATGAGAAGCATCAGGACGAGATGGATCACCTGAAAGATCACGTAGTGGCTGATTGTCGCGCCAACCTGCATCCAGCTGCCTTCATCGCTCACCAACAAGAAGAATTGCTGAAACAGTCAGGTGTTTGTTTTTTAACCTTTTACCACTCAGATGAACCCTTAGATTCATTTGTAGTCCATTTGAAAATAAAAATAAAGTTAAGACCATTTCCACAAGATTCAAGTTTTAAAGCCTTCATATAAAGCCCTAATACTGATTACCCCGGTAGCAGCAAACAGGATAATATCTGAATAGACTGCAAGTAACATTGTCGCTAAGTTTAATAAAAATCCTTCATAAGGGTTAAGCAATAATAAAGCAAGACCAAAATGAAGCTTCTATTTGACCTTAAGGTGACCTTGAGGGGATGTGACTGACAAATGTCTTCAGTACATGGTAGCAAAATATCTGGCAAGGTATATAAAATTTTGTCAAAGGGACAGACTGACTGACTGACAGACAAACGGATGAATGGACAAAGGGAATTACTACAATCCCACACTAGTTTTGCAGCAAGAATAAGCAAAATGCGAAATGGACAAAAATTGTTATCTTTGTTAAAGATAATATTAAACCATGTAAATTAGTACTTCTTTCTAAACTACTTACACAGTTACAAACAATCGAGATGGTTTGGCAAGAGAATGGAAAATATATCTCACCAAAGCGATGATATCGCACATGCCAATGTACAGGAGGTTGAAGGATTTTTGTGGGGCATTGGTCACAAGGTTGATTGTCCGCATGGCACATGCTATCAGGATGAATGGAGTTGCAATCTGTAAGCAAGAAAATACACACGTTATGTACTAGTGTTGTGAATGAGGGAAGCATTGAAGCAAATGTAAGATTTTCTATTATCTATATTCAGGCAGAAGCATGGTAAAAGATGATAAATAAAATACCACTTGGACACGTAGAGAAATGCATCACAAATATACAGCTGGCTGGTTCATAAAAGAATATAATATTTCTTGAAAAATTTGAAATAATGGCTAAAATAAACAAGAAACCGTCGGAGATGGGTGATGCTCCCCAAAGTTTTTTTTGTCACAATATTGCACTATATATTCAGATAAAAGGAAACGTCTTGAGGGCACAGTAGTTGGGGGGGGGACAAGAATTTTTTTATAGAAAATTTCAAAGGGCCATAACTCTGTGAAAAATCATCCGACCAGAACCCGCTGATAATATGCACATCTCCTCTTGTGAAGCTTCCCATAAAATTTCATCAAATTCCGGTCATTAGTTGCTGAGAAATAGCCCGGACAAAAATTGTGCATGGACGGACAGACAGACACACACACGGACAGACGAAGCTGCGACTATATGCCACTTTATTTTGGGGGAGCATAAAAATACTGACAGATTAGGTGTTAATAAAAAAAATTCCTACAATGATGAGTGATAAGGTAATTTCTGTTCAACACATACAATGATAAAAAAACTAAACATTCAGAAATACCATACAAGTAAGCAATTTAATGCCAAAATGACAAATTAGGATCAGTTTTGTTAAACTTAAAATTTTACAAAATACTGTTACTGTATATATTGTGCACATAACCATAACTATGTTTTATGTATACATACCCGGTAAATAGATACCAAGCATGATAGCAAGCAAACAATCATGAAAAGTCATCAAATGCATTAATGTGTGTGCCATTAATAAATACAATGTACCGTACATCAAAATGTATGGTAATATGACAAGCAGAGTATCCATGTGCTCATTGTTAGTGGTAACTACCAAGTAAAATATGGTACTTAAAGGTGGGTTCCCACTGCCGATCCGATCAACTCGATCATCCTGATCACCGAAATTTCCCGATTAAACCCGACCAAGCTCGACTTAAAAGGGTATACACCACTTCTTCTCGACCTCTTGCCGATAACACACGACCCCCACACGACTCATTCACGAAGTCCACTCAACCATCTTTCTGATTTTCGCTAGATCTTCTGGACATATACGCGAGCCCTATACGATCAAGTAGACCACAGCTAGATCGCCACCAGATCTTCACACAACCAGATCGTGATGGTTGTACTACAGTCATACAAAGCGATCTAAAATAACTCGGGTAGAGGTCGAGCGGATCGGATACAGAGCTCGTGTATGGTCGAATAGCAATCAGGAAATGATCGTGTACAGTCAAGTAGCCGTCGGGTAGAAGTCTAGTAAATATGTACATCAAATCTAATAGAGGTTGAGTGGATCGTGCTGCGATCTAAAATAACTCGTGTAGAGGTCGAGTGGATAGGGTACAGATCGTGTAAAAGATGTCAATCCGATAGCCACACGATTGCTTCACAATCAACTCGATCTTCTACTTGACTTATACACGACCACTTCCCGAGCCCTTTTCGATCCATTTCCTACTTGACCGCTACTCAATATTTTTTGACATATTTAGGGACATGTCAGGTAGGAAGCCCGACCAATGCCGACCTACCGGACCGCCCCTGACCGCTCATGCCGACCAAACCAGACCAGTACACGACCGCTTGGTCGGGCTTGATCGAGGTGATCTGATCGGCAGTGGGAACCCAGCTTAATAGACATTTGAACAATTAATTTTGTCCACTAAAGTAATGTGGATGTAGAATGAGCCTTAACTTTTATTCTTATCTAAAAAAAATTCAGTAACCAATGACCCATTTAACCAAGGTTTTGAAATACAACATGGCAACCTTGAGCATATTGGTAACTTGACACAGACACCAACGCCCCCGCATGCAAATGTTTGGACACACACAAGGGGCATGTCACCAACAAAAAATGTTATCAAACATGAGGTTTTTAAATTATCAGCATTTTCAAAACTTAATATGCTGTATTATACCCATATTTGACCTAATAAGGTGTGACCTTGACCTTTCACCTTGGCATACAGCTTTTTTCTTCACATTGTAATCAGTTGTGGCCAGTTATTTTGAAGTTCTCTTATAAATGATGAAGTAAAATCCCTCTTATTTTAGCCTTTTGACCTGTGAGATTGTCCCACACAATTTTGGTAGCGACACATGTGTTGTGTACAACATGTCCACACAGTGACCATTTAGGGTAAAATATCTTAAAACAGTCAAGTAAATAATGAAGTTACAGTGATGACAAACTGTGTTGGCCCCAATTTGACGTTGACCTAAATGTTTGCTCTTATTCTTTAGGCTCACAAGGGCACATGACTGTGTTATATGCAACATGCCATATGATAATATTTTGTGCCAGAATTTTTTTAATTTTAATAAATACTAGTAGTTTAGTTACAGTTTGAACATCAAAGATTTAAGAAAAAAAAGAAATACGTACCTTAATTATAAGAACAATAAAATAATTTTGCTTTATCAACTTACATTAAAAATGCTTCTTTTAAAAATTCACCATAATAAAAAGTACAACTTCCATTTCATAACAACCTTGTTCATAACTACATGTACTTACCTTTAGCACTACAATGAGTCCCATGGATGGAGGGTTAGAGATGGTAAGGAAACAGAACACTGCAGCTGGATCAAAGCTGAAAACAAGCCAGAGATACACACATTTTAGTAATGCAATTTTGATTTGTGTGTGTGTGTGGGGGGGGGGGGGTAAGTTGGATTTTCACCATTTTTAATAGAAGTTTACTCATCAGCATGGCAGTCAGTTAATCAATTCATACTTTTCTCAGGTAAGTTGGTTTACCAAAACAAACTGCATACGTATGCCAGTAACCAACAGCTGCCTTGCTTGAATTAGAGGTAATGGTAGAAGGGATTTCATAAAAAATGCACACCCAAGTGGCCCAGCCAGGGATTTAACCTGGAAACATTGTTTTTGTAGTCCAGGACTCTACCTACTGAGCTAACCAGCCTGGTAAATAGGCTTTGTAGCCCAGCATTCTACCTACTGAGCTAACCAGCCTTGTAAATTAGCTTTGTAGTGCGTCACTCTACCTACTGAGCTAACCAGCCTTGTAAATTAGCTTTGTAGAACAGCATTCTACCTACTGAGCTAACCAGCCTTGTAAATTGGCTTTGTAGTACAGCACTCTACCTACTGAGCCAACCAGCCTTGTAAATAAGCTTTGTAGTACAGAACACTAAATTGGCTTTGCAGCACAGCACTCTACTACTGAGCTCACCAGCCTTGTAAATTAGCTTTGAAGCACAGAACTCTACCTACTGAGCTAACCAGCCTTGTAAATAAGCTTTGTAGCATAGCACTCTACCTTCTGAGCTCACCAGCCTTGTGAATTAGCTTTGTAGCACAGAACTCTACCTACTGAGCTCACCAGCCTTGTAAATTATTTTTGTAGCACAGCACTCTACCTACTGAGCTAACCAGTCTTGTAAATTAGCTTTGCAGCACAGCACTTTACCTACTGAGCTAACCAGCCTTGTAAATTAGCTTTGCAGCACAGCACTTTACCTACTGAGCTCACCAGCCTTGTAAATTAGCTTTGTAGCACAGCACTCTACCTACTGAGCTAACCAGCATTGTAAATTAGCTTTGAAGTCCAGCACACCTACTGATCTCACCAGCCTGGTAAATTAGCTTTGTAGCCAAGCACTCTACCTACCTAGCTAACCAGCCTTGTAAATTAGCTTTATAGTACAGCTATCTACCTACTGAGCTAACCAGCCTTGTAAATTAGCTTTGTAGCCAAGCACTCTACCTACCTAGCTAACCAGCCTAGTAAATTAGCTTTGTAGTATAGCACTCTACCTACTTAGCTAACCAGCCTTGTAAATTAGCTTTGTAGCACAGCACTCTACCTACCGAGCTAACCAGCCTTGTAAATTAGCTTCGTAGCACAGCACTCTACCTACCTAGCTAACCAGCCTTGTAAATTAGCTTTGCAGCACAGCACTTTACCTACTGAGCAAACCAGCCTTTTAAATAAGCTTTGTAGCACAGCACTCTACCTTCTGAGCTCACCAGCCTTGTGAATTAGCTTTGTAGCACAGAACTCTACCTACTGAGCTCACCAGCCTTGTAAATTAGCTTTTATCGCGATCGTGTGGGATAATAGAGGTACAAAGCGTTGTGCGTTCAGGTTCTTCCTTTTACTTCAGATTCAAATATAAACAATGACGTATATAAACAACAACAAATATGGCGTGACGTCAGGGACGTAATACACTTAAGCGCGGCGCGGCAAATAACGTTACGTTACATTCACAACATTCTGGGGGCCGCGAAAAGTGACAATTATTAACAATCAGAGGAGAATATGTATCATTACTTATGATAACCTGAATCATTCGTTAAAATCTTAAGATTGCAGTAACACTAATTTGACCACAAGTATACACGTTGATTTGAAATGAATATCAAATGTTTATCACTCAATTTCTGAATAACAATTTCTTAACAACAATTTAATAAGTGTCTCTCGTATTTCAATTACATGTGCACTCAACTGTCTATTTCGGTATTTCAATCACAATTGCGCGTTAATCTTTAATACTTAATTGTTCTCTATTCAACATCACTGACTGTTTCTAATGGATAGAGTTTCACTATTGGTCTATTTGTTATTCCATGTTTCGTCTTTATCTTCGCGGCACGGACTGAACCATCATTTCCGGTCATCAGCTCTAGGACTACAGCAAGTTTCCAACGGATACGTGGTCCCTCATCGTATATCTGCACGACATCTCCGACCCGAATGCGTTTCTCGTTAGAGCCCGTTGTTGTGTGGAACTCTCTTAAGGCAGTTAAGTACTCCGACTTCCAACGTCTCCAGAACTGTTCGATGATGTCTGACTGCTGCTTCGCCCGATTGGTTAGTGTCGTCTGGTCACTTTGAATTTGCGTCATTTCATCGTCGGGTAAATGTGTGTGATGCGGAAGTGACGTCATCTTGCGGCCATAAAGAAGATGTGACGGCGTTAACGGCTCCAAGTCGTCGATGCTTGATGATACGTGCGTTAGCGGTCTATCGTTGATAACAGCTTCAATCTCTGTCACTATCGTCTGCAACGTTTCCATGCAAAGGTATCGTCTTCCGAGGATCTTCTTTAGAGACGTCTTAGTGAGTCCAATGAGACGTTCCCAAAAACCACCGTACCATGGTGCACGTTTGGGAATAAATCGCCACTCTGTTCCCTTTCTGCTGAGCTCCTCTTGCACGACTTGGTAGTTGAATAGCTTCTTAAGGTGATTGGAAGCAGCAATATAAGTCGTAGCATTGTCTAATACCATCACCGTGGGCAACGACTTCCGGCTGGCAAATCTCCGGAACGCTTGAAGGAACGAGTCGGTTGATAGGTCAGGTGGGGGTGGGGTAGGCGGAGGTTCGTCTGACATGTAAGAGCAGGACTGAAAGCCAGGGCTAATTGTTGCGTCGTACACATTACCAACTGGCTGACTTCCGGACGACGTCTGCCTTTGAGCACGTAGATGCTGCGGGCTGTTGTCGGTGAAGTTATCTGCACAACCGGGAGAAAATGGAGTAGGTTTTATAAAATAACTTTAAGGGTGACCTGAATAAGGATATTGACGATTAGAACATACCGATGTTTGCCTTTGATACGGATACTCAGTCATATTTCCGTTCGTATATTGCACATGCGACATTGGCTGACTGTAACTACCACCATCGTTATAATCTCCTCTTTGGTTGTAGCTGTTGTCATTTCGCATACCAATTTGAGATGGAGGATTCAACTGTAATTGAATACCAGATGTCGACTTATATGGGTACTTATTCTGTTGTGATTGTTGCCCAGACATTGGCGGAGTTTGTTCATACTGACGCATGTCATATGCACTACTTTCTTGGCCGTTATTATATCCACTAGATACATTATTAAGTGCTTGGTACCCAGTTCCGATACGATAATCTGGAAGTGTAGAGTATTTATCACGTTGCTCCAGAGGTGTCGAAAACTGACCGGACCCGATGGGCGTGGGTGACATAGAGGCGCTTTTTCCGGGACCTTTCTTGATTGTGAGTTGCAGGATGTTTGTGGCCCCGCAGACCCCCTCCTGGGCCTCGTTGTGGCTGATGTTCGTGGCGTTCACGTTTCCTATCTTCAGTACAACATCGCCGGGAGCCAGGCTGTTAGAGTTCGCCGCCACACTTCCTGGCGTCACAGTTCTGTCGGGAAAGAAAGAAGAAGCGTCTGGTTTCAAACCATTGCTGTTGCGCTGCTGATTACTTGAATTTCTCTGGTCATCTCGTGGTAGATCGGTAGTATGCTGGGCTGCTCTCTTCTCCTGTTGATCTCGGAAAGCTCGTAAGCGACACAGCTGGATATCCAGTTCCGCTGAATACGTGTCTGTTTGAAATATTTCTTCCTCCAATCCCTCTATCTCCGTCTGTGAAAGTATATTCTCATTCAGTGTCTCTAGAATCGTGACTTTCGCTTCAATAGCGCTGAGAATAGCGTGAAAATCGGTCAATGAATCGTTCTCCTTAGATTGTTCGATTTTCTCCAAATATTTCTCAATGAAACGGCGGTGACCCTCTCTCTGTATATGTATTCTCTGTAGATTCATTATTTTTTTTTGTAACGGCACCAATATCGCGATCGTGTGGGATAATAAAGGTACAAAGCGTTGTGTGTTCAGGTTCTTCCTTTTACTTCAGATTCAAATATAAACAATGACGTATATAAACAACAACAAATATGGCGTGACGTCAGGGACGTAATACACTTAAGCGCGGCGCGGCAAATAACGTTACGTTACATTCACAACAGCTTTGTAGCACAGCACTCTACCTACTGAGCTAACCAGTCTTGTAAATTAGCTTTGCAGCACATCACTTTACCTACTGAGCTAACCAGCCTTGTAAATTAGCTTTGCAGCACAGCACTTTACCTACTGATCTCACCAGCCTTGTAAATTAGCTTTGTAGCACAGCACTCTACCTACCTAGCTAACCAGCGTTGTAAATTAGCTTTGTAGTACAGCACTCTACCTACTGAGCTAACCCGCCTTGTAAATGAGCTTTGTAGCACAGCATTCTACCTACTGAGCTAACCAGCCTTGTAAATTAGCTTTGTAGCACAGCACTGAGCTAACCAGCCTTGTAAATTAGCTTTCTAGCACAGCACTCTACCTACTGAGCTAACCAGCTTTGTAAATTAGATTTGTAGTACAGCACTCTACCTACTGAGCTAACTAGCCTTGTAAATTAGCTTTGTAGCCAAGCACTCTACCTACCTAGCTAACCAGCCTTGTAAATTAGCTTTGCATCACAGCACTCTACCTACTGAGTTAATCAGCCTTGTAAAATAGCTTTGTTTTACACCTACACTTAGCAGCAGTCAGCACAGGCTAATCTGGGACAATGCTTTCTGCTCTGATTAAATTGTTTGTTTGAAGGAAGACTGTTCTTGACAAAAAATCACTTTAAGCTGAAAGTGGCATCCCTGATTAAAGGACTTCACTGGCTAATCTGGGATGACACTTAACCCACATGCATTGAACCATTTTCTTACACAGAGAGGGGCATTTATAGAATACTAGTTCATATGATTATGACATCAGACAAATATAGCCATACATGCACAATAATGAGGGACTCTGAAAGAGAGATATTTTTTGCACAATTCTGTTACTGCTTACATATGAAGCAATAAGATTATGAACTTATTCTTATTACTTAGTTAAAGTGAATGAGTAAATGAAGTAGATATACTGGAAGTTAACAACAGAGTTAAAAACAAGGCTATTGTCAAGCAATATGGTCCCCTTCTGGCTCCAAAATTTGTCAGAAATTCCACCATTTTAAGATTATTATTTTTTTGGTTGCCATAGCAACCACAATTTTTGACGTAGGAACAAAATGAAATGACGTACATAATGTCCATATTGACATCTATCCATGTTGCAAGTTTCATGAAAAAATATTAAGAACTTTTAAAGTTATCCCAGGATCCAGAAAACCCCCATTTTCAGCAGTATTTCTATTCTATTTGTTGCAATAACAACCAGACTTTTTGACAAAGAAACAAAATGAAATGACGTGCGTAATGTCCATATTGCCATCTATCCATGTTTCAAGTTTTATGAAAAAATATTAAGAACTTTTAAAATTATCGCAGGATCCAGAAAAGTGTGACAGACAGACTCACAGACAGACGGACACACAGAGCGCAAACCATAAGTCCCGTACGGTGAAACCGGTAAGGGACAAAAAATACACGTACCTGTTAACACTGGTTATGTTCCCAGTTCCAAACAGACTCACTATTACAAGATTGATCTGGAACAAGGGTTAAGGAGAACATTCCAAGATTATATACGGGCCATTCTCTGTGAAAAGGGTGTTAAATGTATGTGCAATAGGAGTCCTCCAAGATTAGCCTGTGCGGACAGAATAATCTGGGATGACACTTAATGCATGCAGACAGAATAATCTGGGATGACACTTAATGCGTGCGGACAGAATAATCTGGGATGACACTTAATGCGTGCGGACAGAATAATCTGGGATGACACTTAATGCATGCAGACAGAATAATCTGGGATGACACTTAATGCATGCAGACAGAATAATCTGGGATGACACTTAATGCATGCGGACAGAATAATCTGGGATGACACTTAATGCATGCAGACAGAATAATCTGGGATGACACTTAATGCATATACGTTTAACCTCCTTTTTAAAGAGGACAGCCCATATACACATGTATATATTCTTGTTGATCATCATCAACTCAGAATTGTTTAAAGGGCATTGTCTGCAAATTAAAAAAGAACGACAGATTGACATTAATACAAGGCCAGGCAACCTACTCACTCTTTCTTTGGGCAAGCTATGTAACTGATCAAATCGGTATTCATTTGCCAGTAGCTGAAAACTGCCATACTTGAAAACAAAGTAGCGGATGAATGGCCTAAAGAGAAATAATGACCCATCTCAACACAAGTCCTGTGGCCTGCTTGTGATTCGAACTTGAAAACCCAAGACTGGATGTCCATCGCTCCACACACTGGGTTTGCAGGGCCGGGCAAATGATAATACATGAAAATACATGGTTGTCAAGGATACAGCATAGAAGGCTCTCCGTAGATCTGCTCGTACTAACGACTGACGACTCTTGCCGTTGGTGTTCTGAGTTGATATGGTGGCAAAATCAAGGCTTTCAAACTGAAACATATGCCAAATATTGCTTTAACTGATTGGGTTTGGACCCATCACTATATTAGAATTACAGTTTATATTATTCTTAAGGTGCATTTAATTTTATTACAGACAAAAGAAAATATGTTTTTTATTATTTTACTATATCTTACAAATAAAAAGTTGGAAACCTGTAACAAAATTTCCATAATAACAAAGACCCATTTAATTTTTCTTGAATACATAATGTTTATTTAACAAAGTGCAAAGTGAGTTCTTTAACACCATTCAGTGAAATTCATCTATATACAAACTTTTTTAAATACAATTGTTCAAAATACATATAATTACAACAAAAGTGGATTTTTTTTCCATCTGAGAATGTCTTTTTACCTTTACATATGTTGGTATTAATAAAGAACTTTAGTGGAAACTAAAACTTTGCAAAGATACACATTTAATAATGGATTTGAATAGGTAACAAGGCATAGTATTGTTTTTTTTAACATTTTGTTTGCTGAAATTAAAACAATGGCTAAGGAATGTTTCTAAATATTGGTCTGAGGCCTATACTCATAAAGATCCTTAGACAAAGCTGGCAAAAAATTGCTTACATTCATAGAACAGATATATCATAAGCAAGAAAAAGCTTATTATTTTACAAACTTCATATGTTTAGGTATTTGTTAGGTATGTATACGCTGAACTAACACATTTAATTGTCTTTCATTAGATTATTTGCAATATCAGTAAATACTCACGAATTTTGTGGCACTGTTGGCTTGATCAGGAGTCGCCTTTCCGTCGCAGAGACTGCCATTCTCCATGGCAACTGATACCACCTCCTTGTAGTCCACGCGCAGGCTGGTCTCCAGCACAATCCACATGTACAGGTTCCAGCACATGAACACCATGAATAAGGCCTCGTATGTGCCATGCGTTAAAGAGTGTAATACACAATACTTTGTGCGCGCCTTGATATTATTGTAAACTTGAGCCCTGCTCTGGAAAAACCATAACTTAACACTTTGCATGCTGGGAAATTTGTCGTCTGCTAAAATGTTGTCTGCTGAATTTCTAAAATTAGCATTTTCTTCGATTTTTTTCAAAGAATATTATCAGAATAGCAAACAGTTTGGATTCTGTGGCGTCTCATCTGGATCCAAACTGTTTGCAAAGGCCTTCAAAATTCGGTTCCCGCACTGAAAGGGTTAAATGAGCAGAAAACCAGGCTTATTGAATTTGAATTAAGTGTGGTCCCAGATCAGCCAAAGGCAGTCTCTAAGTAAGGAAAACTCTATTTAAGGTGAAAGTGTTGTTCCTTACTATCCTGTGCAGACAGGCTGATAGGGGAGGACACTTTAACACAAATGCATTTAGTCTGGTTTTTCAAGATGACTGCTTATGATAGATAATGAACGATAATAATTTCTTATATATGGGAGCATATAATAAAGGACTGTATGTATGAACATACAAAAACTTCATATGCACTTTTTGACAATATGCTTTCCATATTACTTTCCCCACAACTTTGAGGCAAGCTTTTAATGTCTTCCGTAATTAACACAATGTCAAACCTTTTGCTTTTTTGCTGACGGCAAGTATTATAAGAAACTAATCTTCAGATAAAGAATGAGAATTTAAAAAAGCAAAATTACCATAGAAATTGCCTAACATCTCTTAAGAACAGTTAAAAAAAAAATTTATTCCTACAAAAATTCATGTATTTACAAACTGAACAGCATAAGGTATGTAAAAAGGATATGAGATGCATAGAAGTATGTAAGGTGCCATCCAGCCAAGAGCGATAGCAAACAGACGACACTTGATATCTGTGGTCACTATAAACGGCTCCAAAATTCCAATGACTGAAACAATTCATGTTTTAGAGTTTAACACATATACAAATGGTTATGGAAAACCAGGCTTAATTAATAAATTCATGTGCGTTAAGTATGGTTCCCATTTGATAACATTTTTAGCCTAGACTTGAATTTTGTTTAAAAGGAACTTCTTTTAAACGAAAAATTCCATAAAAATGGAAAAATTTGTCCCTGATAAGCCTGTGTGGAATGTAAAAATACTCTACACACATGCGTTAAGCCTGGTTTTCCCATAGCACAGCTTATAGGCACCTTTCTTTTCTAATTTAGTTTATTGCTGATATACATATACCCTAATATACAACTTATTGATCAGACATTGTCAAAGCCTAAAAAGAATTCAGTCAAATTTGACTTTTTGAGTTTGAATATAATTTTCAAGGCAAAGGTGAAAAAGTTTAATTTAATTGTAATATCTGTTAGAAGATCTTTGAGCTAAATTTTGCATAGCATAAACTTTGTACATAAAATTGTGATAATTTTTAGCTCGGCTGTTTTCGGAGAAAACCCGAGGTATTGTCAATGCCTCCTCGCCGTCCGGCGTCATGCTAAAACCTTTACATTTGCTCTAAAATTACAACTTTGGAACTTTATATGTACATGCACCTTGATGACTTCTACACGCCACACCCATTTTTGGATCACTTGGTCAAAGGTCAAGGTCACTGTGACCTCTAATATAAAACTTTAACTTTGCCTCTAACATCACAGTGCTTCCAACTACAACTTTGAAACTTCATATGTGCATGCACCTTGATGAGTTCTACATGCCACGCCCATTTTTGGGTCACTAGGTCAAAGGTCAAGGTCACTGTGACCTCTAATATAAAAGTAACTTTGCCTCTAACATCATAGTGCTTCCACCTAAGATTTTGAAACTTCTTATGTACATGCACCTTGACGAGCTCTACATGCCACACCCATTTTTGGGTCACTTGTTCAAAGGTCAAGGTCACTGTGACCTCTAATATAAAACTTTAACTTTGTCTCTAACATCATAGTGCTTCCACCTAAAACTTTGAAACTTCATATGTACATGCACCTTGATGAGCTCTACACGTCACACCCATTTTTGGATCACTAGGTCAAAGGTCAAGGTCACTGTGACCTCTAATTTAAAACTTTAACTTTGCCTCTAACATCACAGTGCTTCCAACTACAACTTTGAAACTTCATATGTACATGCACCTTGATGAGTTCTACATGCCACACCCATTTTTGGGTCACTAGGTCAAAGGTCAAGGTCACTGTGACCTCTAAAAAAATAAAATAATCTGACAATCTTTCATTTATTCAAAACTTCACCCGCAGCCGAGCGTTGGCACCAGTTATGCAGTGCTCTTGTTTTAACTTATCATAATAAAACATGAAATAAACATTTGAAAAAAAAAGATAAAAAAAATTACAGAAATAATCATTTGTAAGCTATAGATTAATTTAAGTATTTGCAAGAGTTTACAATAGGATTAAACACTGCTATTTCAAAATGCCTTAAAATTCAAATTTATCACTTTTTCAAACTTATTTCTGGGGTTCAAACTTGTTAAATAAAGATTAATATTTTTTTAACTTAAACATAAATATAAACTCAACTTTCTTATTTTGAATTAATTTTTATTTTGAACTAAAATTGCGGCCATAAATTGTTATATCTTTTCATCAGTGTTTTTTTATTATGCCTTTCAAGTATTTCTGGCTTACCAATAAATTTTATTTCATATATATTTGAACAGTGAGATTTAATTTTTTTCATTTGTGCCATCTCAACAGCAGTATTTATAATTGATACAGCTTCTAATGGTGTTATATTACCACACACGTATTTTGATGTAAAAAATGTTTGAATAGATATATAGATGAAAACAGAATAGCAGCGTCGTCTGATAAAAACAGCTACCTAATTTGTTCATGGTTAATGTTTGTACGAAATTAGACTGAGAATACTTCCACCAGAAAGCCAGCCATGGAACCCAAGTCTCACCTAGAATGATCCAACTGATGATCTGACTAACGAGAGGTGTCCTCTTATCATGGGCAGCAAGCGAGGCCGTGTGACGCATGATCACTATGGCTACTATCATCATGACTATCTGTAGCAACAACAACAACATAATTATAACCTGACAATGAATTAGCCAGATCATGTTGTAAGAATAATGTCCTTAACAAAAAAATAAAATCATGACAATATCATATAGATAAGTTGCACAATGTTCAATTAAAAACCGCAACTTTGATAATGATTTTACCTATGTTTGATATTCCAAAAAGCTTAACATAAAACTTATCGTACTGACTGACCAAATTGGTAAACCAATATATCCAAAAATCATGTATCATTGAGTTTAATATAGGCTCTGGATTTAAACTTCAAAAGAACTTCAAAGCATTTATACATACAAGTTGTTATATGAGGTTAATTTGTCAGACATAGTTCTAAACACTTAAAAAGTTTAAATAGATAACTATAAGTGTACCTGGAAGCCATATATTAAAAATAACTTTCTTCTGGCTAACTGCCTCTTTGCAAAACTGGAAATAAAACAGTAATATTAAGATTTAAACAATTTGCTACATTGTTATAAGAACGTCCTGTTTAAAGCATTCTTTACTTTTTACACACATTAAAATATGATCAAAACCAGGGACGTTTGCAAACTCACAAATGTAACAATAAGTGTCTGACCAAGTTTACTTAGTATTATTTACCCTTACAAAAACTGAATTTGTAAAAACGTAAACAGAATGATAATGCTTTTTTGTTGATAAAACATTTACAAAGAACCAACATTATGCAGTTTTTGTAGTCCTTACCTGCGGATGACTAGACAAGCTGTTAATACTGCTACAACTCCCCCAAACACTCTATAAATACAGAAAAAAAAGACTAAGAACAAAAAAACTAAGAAGCAGATAAGGTAACAATCTTTCATTCAAAAATTACCATGAAGAACATGCTTTCTATTCTTATTTCTATTTCTGATTATACAAACATGCATTTAAAAGATGTAACATAAGCACTCTATTTAAGCATGCACAAACATAAAGTTAGTACAAATCTGGCTAACAAGTGATGACATGTTTCAAGAACATTCTTTGCACATTAAAAAATGTAAGCAAAAGATTCATTCACAGAAATGTAAATGGTTGCAATAGCATTGTTAAAGCAAACAAGATAAAGGTCACTGTACATACACAAGGTCAAACTGTAGTTCTCTGGTGCCAACAGGTATCAAGGGAAATAACCCAACTATAACGCATGATGCGCTCCATTGAAAAAGTTGCTTCTGTAAGCAAATACATAACAAATAATAATACATTTTTTTCATGCTATGAACCTACATATGATCACTACATGTCAATACATAACTTTACGTATTGGTAACATTAGAGAGCTACGATCTGTGTGTTTTGGAGATCCTTAAAATTGAGTTTCTCTCCTGCTTGTGAAGCTGAAGGTCCACTTTTATTTCAACTTCAACACTTTTATTGCATGACTTTTGTAGGGATAATTCATTTCAGCACATTTACTTGGCGAAATAATTCCATAGCAGCGCTGACTTTTTTTAATATTAAATAGTACTGTTATACATTAAACAAATACTCACACTTTAAACAAAATGGCTAAAAATAAGATGGCCACATTCAACTTCATTTAGAAATGATCTGAACTTGCCTGTTCTAGCTGATCACGTTTTGCAATCCATGGCCAGACAGCAAATACAAACATCGGGACTGTCATAACCTGCTTGTAGTAGAATCCTAAGACCTGAAACAAAACAAGCAAGGGTGATGCAAGATATGTTCACCCTTTCAGTGCGGGAACCGAATTTTAAAGGCCTTTGCAAACAGTTTGGATCCAGATGAGACGCCACAGAACATGGCGTCTCATCAGGATCCAAACTGTTTGCTATTCTGATAGTATTCTTTGAAAAAAAATCGAACAAAATGCTAATTTTAGAAATTCAGCAGATGACATTTTAGCAGACGACAAATTTCCCAGCATGCAAATGGTTAACACATTTTGAGCAACAGCATATCTCCAGAAATGACCCATTCACAAGTGATGTTGACAATTGTATATAAAATGCTTTATTTTTTTTGTGAGGTAATCATTTTAATTATAATGTATTTTTATGTACAATGTTAATATTATGATTTACTGAACGTTGATCATTACCCAACCAAATACAAGTAGTTCACTCGTCTTTGATGTGTGTCATAAATATGCCATTAAGAAGGACTACACCAGGGTACTCACACATCCCTGAAGCCCTATAAAGGTCATCATCAGGTAGGGGACATGGGGTCCAATGGAAGATATCCAGCCAACAATCTGCTTGTAGATGTCAAACCTGTAATATGCAGAAAATACTTCTTTATCAAGTATTCTTTATGTATGTACAAAAAATTTAAATTTGATGAAATTACTGACTTTAATTAAATGTTCGATATCAACAAAACAACATTTATTAACAACAAGAATTATTGGTTCCCTATACTTTTTCAAATTCTGAAAAAAAATCTTATGTGAAAGACATTATATATATATTTTTTTGTTAATAATTGGACTGGATTGGTAAATATGTGCCATGGTTACCTCAGGCAGACAGCCAGCCAGATGGGACACGGCAGAAGTATGTAGATGAAGTTTGTCCACACAACATGCTGAACTGAAACAAACAGGTTCCAAGTTGCAAGAGTTGAACATAAAACTAAACTACATGAGGATTGTAAGTACATGCAATACAAGATTAATTAATTGGAAACATTTAAATTTAGATGAACTTATCAAGGTCTACAGTATAATAAGGATCAAGTCTTATTATTTCAAGGGCTGAATTTTAGAACGGAGACCATGAAGACAGTAGGCCAAATTCATATATCATAAATCAAACTGAAGAATATCTTCAAACTTACTGAGACATAAAGAACTTCTGAGAAAGTCAACATCAGAATCATTTGACTACAATTGCTCAGTTCCACCACCAGCAATTCTACATTTTTATACAACTTAAAATCAGTTCTTTCCCAATAATTTTGTTCACCAATACATACTGACAAAAGCAGAGTTGTGCTCAAATATTAAGTAAACATCCATATTATCCATGCAATTCAAGACGTTTTTATGTATACGGGTATCACACAATCTCAGACATGCACAGATATATGTCGTGCTCTTGAAAAATTGGCTTCAATGCACGTGCGTAAAATAGCATCCCAGATAAGGCAGTCGGCACAACCTAAACAGGCACAACACTTTCCGCTTTTATGGAAATTTTGTTTAAATGAAGTCTCAGACAAACGAAAATCAAGTCAAGGTCAAAATGTAATTCCTGCAGACTGCACAAACTCATCAGGGATCATACTTTACACAACACCATGAAGCCCAGTTTTCAAGAAGACCTACTAAATGAAATAAAAAATTTAGGAGAGTTAAACTGTCAAATCTAAGACAATCTTTAAAAAATATATATCGAGATTGCATACAGAGAGTACAGGTGCCACAGCATATCAATGAAACATGATCCTATGTCCATAAACTGTCTAGACAGTCTAGACAGTTAAATTATTGTTTCTGATAAAAAAAAATGTTATATGATGCAACAGTTTTATACATCACACTTGAAAATAGAATAAATCTTTTGCAATAGCAAAGCACATGCAATTTTTAACAATGCTGATATTTTTCTCTTATAAGGCCACTTCAAATTGATTTGTTGGTCTACGGAAGTTTTTGAAAAAAAGTGGAATAGGCGAGCGAAAATTTTATTTTATTTTTTTTTTAAACAGAAAAATTCTCGAGCGAGCGAAGAGCGAAGAATAAAGTATCACATTTCGATAGAAAAATATAGCATTATCAAGAGATACAGCTATATTTTACATTGAAATATTATACAAAGAATATATATCGACCTCATATTTATAGGAGTAAGTTGCATATGACCTTTGACCACGAAATATACGTGTAACCATATCATTGAAGTGAGGGACATTGACGTTGAGTGACCTGCTCCACCGTGTCCATAGCTTCGTCATATACCTCCTCCGATATCCCGGTGTTTCCACATCGGATATAATGCCATCGTTGGCACTTGTCACAAGTGACAGCTCTTGAGTTGGAGTAAATTCTCCTTCAGCAAAACAAACATGGAGGCGCGGGCATTTTTTTTTCGAATATGGTAAGACCATGTCCATACTTGATATTTATATTGTCTTCAATAATAACGATTGTCACGCTTTACCTTTAATTAGTAATTAAAGACGTGCTCACTCTATTAGCATTAGTGTAATTATCACATCAATCAATATTTATGTTTTAAATAGCGCACCAGATGTGCAGACATAAGCCGTTGTTGTCTACAATTATAACGATTATCACACTTAACCTTTAATTGGTACTTACAGATGTTTTAATCCATTAGGGTCTATTATCAATTACCGGTACTGTAATCGATAAGATCAATCAGTAGGTGTCATAAATAGGGCGTATCCAATATACAAACGTGCGAGTTACTTATTCGAGTGTCATACCCCTATTGCAATTATAATATATTTTATCACGCAGCATGTATTTAATTTAATAATTATGTTATAAATTTACAACTTTATTAAAATATATTCTGCCCATTAAAGTGCCTGTTTGCGTGATGCGTAGTGTTTAAATGAATAGTTCATGACAACATTAAAATGAATTTAAAATCTGAGAGTATTAAAAACTATTGCAAAAATATGACACAAACGTTTCATTTCCCGTTTTATTTATTTTTAACACATTCATAGTACAATGGTAGCACAGTATTGTAGTATATTCGTGTTTTATTATAATGTACATGACGTAAAGAAACATGTGGTTTGTATGGTCCGATAATCTGGGCCGTATGGTCCGCCAACCTGGGCCTTATGTTCCGCTAATCTGGGCGGTATAGTCTGGGCCGTATGGTCCGTATACCATATTTGTTTTAAACAGTGAAAGCTGTGAAAAGGTATACCATGTTGCAAGCTGTGAAAAGGTATACCATGTCGCAATAGAACTTGAAGAGGGACAATCTTCAAAATGATAATGACAGACAGTCAGACAAAGGCCATGCATATAATCCATTGTCGCTACCTTATTTTAAATCGATCGATATATTGATGGCTAGTACGGTATTGTATTTTTCTGAAATAAAATTATACATTACAAAGAATTTATTTGATGTTTCTGCAATACACAGACCTAGCTGTTAGGCATGTTCCGTAAACCATGTATTTAAAAAATTATAAAACATTGTCCCTGAGAAACTTATAGAATCAGCATTTAGTGATTTTATGTTTATTTTTTGTTCACTAAAAATTGTGTTATAGGAAAAAATTGCCTACATATAGGGAAATACCGTCCATATGCCCATTTAATGAAGAAAAAGTATAAACAATCTTACGTCATGTTTATATTTTTAAGGGTTGGCTGCAGCAATTTTTCACCGCAATTTGTTAAAACGGTCATGACAGCGAAACATGTACCCGTCGTCTCGATTGAATACTTTAGCGTCTGCAGTTATCAATTAAAAATTTAAAAGGTTAAGAAACACTATATTTGGCATTCGTATTTGTAGCGTCAAAATCGTTTCTGCTAGATCGCATTTTTTGTTGTTTCTTTACAAATTATAAAAAAAACACATGCGCTATGGTTACAGAAGGACATAAAAATGAGAGCAAGCGGTAAAAAAAATTACTTTTTTTTCCATTTTGAAAAAATAGGTGCTGAAAATCCGACGACCAACATATTAATTTGGAGTGGCCTAAATGATAATTAAAGGTTATTACACGGATATTGTATACCATGGGCTGGTTTGGTACACATTGGCAGAAAGGGCTTTAGATAAAATTGTCCCTTACTGAGAGAGTTTTATAGACATAGCCATGGCTGTCAATGATGATACGTTATGGACACTTCTGTTTTTCTAGAGAAGACACATGTTTGGAAATGTAAAAAGAGATGAAAAAATAATCTCACCATACAAAACAACAAAAGTGCTGATGCTCAAGAGGAAGAAGAAGAGGACAATCATGCCCTTGTATCTCCGCGAGAGTTGTGTCCCTTGGTTGGGAACGTTCAGATTGTCCTGGTCCTCGTAGATCAGGGAGACGATGTACACCATCCAGCCAAGGTAGCCACTAACCACTGCAAACCTGAATAAGGCACAGAGCCATTGTCCTTTAAAATAACTTAAGGCAATTGAAACTAGCATTAGTTCTAACAAAAAATTTGAAGTTGGAACCTAACAATTTAAGCCTTATTGCACGAAAAGCTTAAATCTAGAGACATTTTCATATCTTTTTCCTGTAATAAACCATTACTTGATTTTTAACTCTTTCAGTGCTGGAACCAAATTTTGAAGGCCTTTGCAAACAGTTTGGATTCAGATGAGATGCCATAGGATGTGGCGTCTCATCAGGATCCAAACTGTTTGCTGTTCTGATAGTATTCTTTGATTTTTTTTTTAAAGAAAATGCTAATTTTAGAAATTCAGCAGACAACATTTTTGCAGACGACAAATTTCTCAGCATGCAAAGGGTTAAACCCTGTCTCCTCAGAGGCAAACTGGAAATGGCTATATGGACCAGCATAAAACCTGAACAGCTGGTGAGCAACTCAATCTGTTCAGATTTAATGCTTTTTGCTGCCCAAGTATCTTAGGGTTAGAAATAAAACCTTAAAAACTAAAACCTAGAAGAAAAGTTTCAAATTTTACTAGAATTTCTAAGGGACTACAAACGTGTCAAAGTGCATATGTGAGTGGCAACTAAGGGACTACAAACGTGTCAAAGTGCATATGTGAGTGGCAAAGGCTTAGGAGATCTTGAGGTTTCTCTACGAGTAGGGATCAGATCTGGGCCACCTGATGACTGAGCAGACATCCTAGCCCCTAAAGCACAGGGACTTTTAATTTTTTAACCCTTTGCATGCTGGGAAATTTGTCGTCTGCTAAAATGTTGTCTGCTGAATTTCTAAAATTAGCATTTTCTTGGATTTTTATCAAAGAATACTATCAAAATAGCAAACAGTTTGGATCCTGATGAGACGCCACGTTCTGTGGCATCTCATCTGGATCCAAACTGTTTGCAAAGGCCTTCAAAATTCGGTTCCAGCACTGAAAGAGTTAATGCAGTTTACAATGTCTGTGTTCAATATTAGCAAAACGCTTTCCTCTCATCCCATCACTAGCTATTGTATACGGAAGCTATCTGATTGATCAAAAGGTAACAAATCATTTAAACTATGTCAATTATATCTTTTATTGGTACATGGTTATTATTTAAAGTGGTAAATTGTCTATAATAAACAAAATCTGCAAAGTTTTATTTTTTTATAATATATTGATAACCTTCTGCATCTAACTATATTAATACCATCTTCATACTTGCACTGATGAAATTTAACTTTGGTATTTATCTAAAAGAATAAATATGTGACTTTCTCCGAAAACGCCGAGCTAAAAAAAAATATATTTAACAAACTGAGTTGGTATCCATGGCAAAAATGTGACCTCATTCCAAGACTGCCTAACATACCATGTATCACACTGGCAATGTTCAAACCTTAAAACATCTAGCGGGAGTTCTTTTCAAACAGAGCAAAAATGAATGATGAATTGATTTTTAAGAACAAAGAATGAGACACTGCTTCAAACTCACCAAAGACTGTTTCTGTCATAGGTTGTATAATATCGGATTCCTTTCAAAGACAGAGATATGGCTGATTTGATCTCCTCAGTCTGAAATAAAGCACATGGAATAATCAATATGTGAACAAATAAAGAATAAATAATGAATGTATAAGTTTTTTAAATGATCTCTGTCACTATATTTGCTCTTGCGACTTTTTAATTGATTATATAGCTGGCAATACAAAGAAACATATTAAAAAAGGTTATATACCAGTAGGTAATGTTTGTTGGTTTTCTTAGATTATCAAATTAAGTTCATTAGTGATCAAAGAAATTATAATTCCTTTTTTTATGGTCACCAGGGGATAAAAAAGTCGCTACAATAAGCAACAAATTGCCTTTTTAGGTTATGCTTTCCAACTTTTATTTACCTTTTAAAATGTTTAACTTGATAATTTTGTGAGAAAAATAATGAAGTAACCACGAAAGAAATTAGTAAATTTCACAAATGTTAAGTCAGGCATCACTGGCGAGGTGCCATATTAATTCAGGAACTTGGCAATTATATAAGAAGTACACAGTTATTTTCGTGTTTCAATGCAACATACTGATTCAAAAAGAAAATACTCATTTTAGATAACTTATATTCCAATATTTACAACAGCAGAATACAATAACACAAGCTGTTACACACTTTAACATAAATGCAAAAGACATGAACAAAGTAATATGAAACCTTGCAAGCAAATACATTCAAATACAGTTTGCATATAACTGGACCAATTTGCAATCATTTATCATAGAACTTTTCCCAATTTATGCAAAACATTGTTCTGTAATAAATATGAAATAAAATAGAATAAGTTAATTAATAATACATTTGAATTATTATTTAAACATACCAAACATATATGTAAAATAAATTGTATATTGAAGGACACTCACCGCTGTTTTGTACTGTTTGTCAGCAATTAGTTGTGTGATGTGGCTGACAATGGACACCTTAAGCAGAGTAAAGTCAATATTACTATAGTGCCAAGCTGAAGTGTCCACCATGCCCCCTATTGCTTGTACAGAGTAAAGTCAATGTTACTATAGTGCCAAGCTGAAGTGTCCACCATGCCCCCTATTGCTTGTACAGAGTAAAGACAATGTAACTATAGTGCCAAGCTGAAGTGTCCACCATGCCCCCTATTGCTTGTACAGAGTAAAGTCAATGTAACTATAGTGCCAAGCTGAAGTGTCCACCATGCCCCCTATTGCTTGTACAGAGTAAAGACAATGTAACTATAGTGCCAAGCTGATGTGTCCACCATGCCCCCCTATTGCTTGTACAGAGTAAAGTCAATGTAACTATAGTGCCAAGCTGAAGTGTCCACCATGCCCCCTATTGCTTGTACAGAGTAAAGTCAATGTAACTATAGTGCCAAGCTGAAGTGTCCACCATGCCCCCTATTGCTTGTACAGAGTAAAGTCAATGTAACTATAGTGCCAAGCTGAAGTGTCCACCATGCCCCCTATTGCTTGTACAGAGTAAAGTCAATGTAACTATAGTGCCAAGCTGAAGTGTCCACCATGCCCCCTATTGCTTGTACAGAGTAAAGTCAATGTAACTATAGTGCCAAGCTGAAGTGTCCACCATGCCCCCTATTGCTTGTACAGAGTAAAGTCAATGTTACTATAGTGCCAAGCTGAAGTGTCCACCATGCCCCCTATTGCTTGTACAGAGTAAAGTCAATGTAACTATAGTGCCAAGCTGATGTGTCCACCATGTCCCCTATTGCTTGTACAGAGTAAAGTCAATGTTACTATAGTGCCAAGCTGAAGTGTCCACCATGCCCCCTATTGCTTGTACAGAGTAAAGTCAATGTAAATATAGTGCCAAGCTGAAGTGTCCACCATGCCCCCCTATTGCTTGTACAGAGTAAAGTCAATGTTACTATAGTGCCAAGCTGAAGTGTCCACCATGCCCCCTATTGCTTGTACAGAGTAAAGTCAATGTTACTATAGTGCCAAGCTGAAGTGTCCACCATGCCCCCTATTGCTTGTACAGAGTAAAGTCAATGTTACTATAGTGCCAAGCTGAAGTGTCCACCATGCCCCCTATTGCTTGTACAGAGTAAAGTCAATGTTACTATAGTGCCAAGCTGATGTGTCCACCATGCCCCCCTATTGCTTGTACAGAGTAAAGTCAATGTAACTATAGTGCCAATCTGAAGTGTCCACCATGCCCCCTATTGCTTGTACAGAGTAAAACTCTAAGGCTTTGTAAGCTAACATAAAACTTCAGAGGCAGATCTCTTTAAGGTGCAGTGCAATTAACCATTACTGTTAGTCTGCAACTCATACATTTGGGGTAATGGCCTTTTGTAAAAAAAATCATGATAAGGTTTTTTCTTGAGAAAATTTATAAAGTACGTTCATACAGAGCTTTAAATCTTGTAATGAAGTCTTTGCAATCAACTAAAAGTTTTAAAGTGTGTGTAAAAGTCAAAGTTTCAAGTTCTGTAGCGAGTCAAGTTTAAGATTTTGAAATCATAGAATGTGAATTTATTATTAGTTTTTGAAGTGTCTATAAAACTTGATTGTTTAAAATATATTCTAAATTGTATAAAAAGGATTGAAAACCACAAAGTACGTCTTTGGAATAAACATCAATTAATTCCTTCTGGTGTATAATAAAACTTGCATAAAAATATAAATGGGAAGCAGTGCACTATAATGATTTATTATAGTTTTCACACAACAGACACTTACAAATAAAATGGAAAATCAAAGATACAGAAAAAGATGGGCATTGATTTTCCTTGTAATTGTCAACATTTTTTACATTAAAAAAAGTAATAACATTTGTTTTATTGTCATGTGGTATAAAATGTTTATTGGTATAAACATTAAATATTTCATTTCCAATGACAAATTATCATGTTCTTTAATCCTATAAAATCTGATAGCAGACCAATTAGGTGACACATATTTTTTCATTTATTCAGAATATTTCCATGAAGAACACAAATTCTATGATGAGCAGTAATATGTCAGTGGAATTTACTAGACTCTATAGTTTCTGCCTCACCATATTGTTGGGTGACAGGGGAAGGAAGGGGCTGAAAGCAAACTTGATAGACCTCTTTTGTCGTTCAGCATTCATCGCCTAAAAGAAAACAGAAATTACAGAATAATATTCCATTTATGAAATAGCATCCTTTAAAAGGTAGAAGATGTAGTTAGCACATGTCCAAAGAAGTCTTACAGCTCTTGCTGGTTTTCAATATATTCATAATTCAACACTTTGGTCAAACTATTATGCAGTTATTTAATATCAGATAAGATATTCAATACGTATCAATGTCAGTTTTGAAAATTTTATCAACTAGTGTATTTAGTTTAGATGAGCAAAAACAACTTCGCAGTGTCTGTTAGGCTCAACTCACTAAAACCCGGCCCTAATTAACAGTATCACCTAATTATTACTGGTACAAAAACTGTGAAAATTGACACTAAAACATTTTGCAAATTCTCTGACCTTCATTTGCCATGTGTTTTTGTTATTCCTCTGGTTTTAATAGAGCTTAACTAGCTTTAATTGTCAAATGTGATATCAGACTTCGCAAAGATGACACATAAAGTGGCCTGGCATGAGCTTTTGTCTTTGCTGCTAAACAATTATTGTTAGTATAATGAAGTAACTATCAAATCAATCTTTATTTACATGCATGCAGTGACAATTATTCTGTAATATTCTCATGGCAAACGAAAATGAATGTTTAAATATTCAGTAATACTGAATACTTTGACATTGACATAGTTTCCCAACATTACCTTGACCTAGTTTCACCTACCCGAACTTGATTAAGCAGCTGTTTCAGATTGGCAAACATCATCTCGGCCATCTCATGGTCAGTCAGGTTGAACATGTTGTCAGGCACTGGCAACTGCATTGAAGACAGGGGAAAATGAAAATCCTTCAAGCTAGTTTTGTATGACATTAGAGCAAGTGTATACAAACAGATAATATGTTGATCTTAAAAACTAAAATGAAATAGCACCAGAAAATAAACAAAAGTAGTGTATTTTTCCATTGTAAATAAATGTCTTTTGTACAGCAGAAAACTTCATCATGACCACTCTTGGGAAATCCCCATTATTCTTCACAGATTTAATCAGACAATTTTGGTTCTGCATAAAACATGTTTGTTATGAATTTCATCGTAGTAAACACTATTTGATTAACAAAACCATATAAAGATTGTTAATAAATTTCAAATAAAATTCCTCGTACAAATTCTTATGTTGGTTGAAGTTTGTTAGAATTAAAGGTTGACATTGAAATTATACTTGCTTTAACTAAACCTCCTTTGACATTCACCCCTAACACCGCATGTATTTGTATAGCAAGTTTTAACAATAAAAAATTGGATCCTCGGTCTTGTGTTCAAAGACATCATCCATAAAAGTACCAAATCTTTATATAGGAAGAATCCTTTAAATTAGATAAAACATGAGATTTTGCTTTTAAACCTGGGACATAAACCTGGAACAGACAGAGAAATGGATGGAAAGAAAAACAAAGGAACAAATGATCCGACAGGTGGATCGATCCATAAATAAGTACTGTACATGCTAAACGCAAACAAATTGCATTAGTTATGTAATTTTCAACATAAAACCAATAATTACTCATGCAAAACATTATATCATAAGGAGTTCAAGCAATGTAGAATGCTGTATAATTGAAAACTGTGAGAGAACTAATCCTGACATCATTGTTTCAAGGGGCAAACACACAACTAAACAGACAGAGAGCCAGATGGACAGATGGAAGAAAATATGGCAAAACAGGTAGACAGGTTTAAGGACAGGTTTTACCTCACAGTAAGTGTGGTCAATTAAAGTGTGGTCCATTTTAATCAATTAAAATATACAAATGTTATTGTGCATATCAGAAATTATATGTGAAATGTTTTCACAGGGATTTGTCCATCTGTTCCCCCATTTTATTACTAAGGTTGAAACTGTCCAATATTATCAATAATTCTTATAAAAGCTTATTGAATTACTTAACACTTTCATAGCTTGACTTTGGATCCATGTTCAAAGACATTTTTAATGAGGCATTACATGAAAAAATAAAACTGCTATAGTGCATCTTACTTGATATCAGATTTGTGGTTGTTTAAGCTTTTGTCATGGTATTGGTTCAACAATCTTTGCCAATCAAATTAAATCAGCTGTTTTGAAGCACGTCTAGTACTTTTGGTATTACTTTTGGTATTAAACCCTTTCCCACTCGGAAGTAAAGTGAAAATGGCTATGTGCAAACAACATCAAACCAGAACAGCCTGCGAGTTACTCGTAGTCTATTCAGGTTTTATGCTTTATGCTGCTCATTAGTATCTAAGGGTGGGAAATAAAGCCTTTAAAACTTGAATCTAGTAAGAAAGGTCTTGAATTAAATTTAACTTTCTTAGGGACTACACATTCGTTAACATATGTATCTAAATGGTAAAGGGTTAATTAAAGGGATTTGAGTCAAAAGGGTTTCTCATGATTGTATGGTTTTCAGTGAGCTGTTAAATTGTACTCCAGACATCCATTTAGCAAAAATAACATATTGCAATACCTGGGAATATATAATTGCAATCTAGCCAAGAATCAAATGATAGAAACACTGTTATAAAGCTAACAAAGCCTTCCAGACGATTTTTTGTGCTGCCAAACAATAACAAGAAACAATTGATCAGAATTTAATCAATTGCCCTACAACTCACACCCATTGGCTGTACCATGTTGTTCCTAATGCACATTAATCACAGATAATGTCTGTAATGATGCGAGTCTTTGGCGGCAAATTGGACAAAAAACAGAGGCCTGATGTAAGTTCTTATGGATTTAAATGTTGCTTCATGCCTCACAAAAAGCCTGCCATGCACATAAAAAACTGCCACCATGAAACTGAATAGAGATCCAAGAAAACTGTCATGGGCAGCAGAAAAAAGGATAAAATCAAGACAAATCTTAATTAAATAACTGTACTGGAGCAAGTGGCTGAATAAACCACCTGAAGGAATCAATGAATACACTACATTTGATGAAGCAGTCCAATGGAATCTTACCTAACAAAATGCTATAAAACTGTAAACATTAATTAAAGTCGTGGAATTACCTGCTGCAAAGACCTATCAATATATTGATAGTTCTTTGTCTGCTGCATGTTGATGTGGTATAATTGAAGACGAGTTAATTAAATTGAATAAAGGTTGCACATGCATTTCCACTTGTGGGTTCTAGTTATTTACTTACAGGTAAAAGACAGCACAAACTTTATACCTCTAACTGGGTTAAAATTATACTACGGGTATTTTTTTATAAAAATATATGTTGATTAATTATATAGTTATTATGTTGGTCCCAATATTGACAAAGATAATTTATTTATAGTGAGAAATAAATTTTTACTCAAATATACAATGATTTAATGTTGGGTTGGGTAATGAATTATTATATCCTTCTTTTCATTAGTCTCACCTAGTCCTGCAGGGGACTCAAAATACCCCATATTATACATTTGTTAATTGCTTGTTTGTTTTAAATTGAGTTAACTAATTTTATTTTGAAAATTTTCTATAGCATAGATGTGTGTTTTTTTCAATAGCAAAAAAAAAATATAATTTCAAACAAGAGATGTGTTTGTTATAAACACAATGCCCCCTATTGCGCCACTTTGAAATAAAATTTCAAGATATCATTTGGCAGGTTTAGAAATAATCTCCCTTTTAAAGCTTATTACTTCTCTTGGATTGTATTTTTTGACTTTTGATCTTGAAGGATGACCTTGACCTTGAAATTTCACCACTCAAAATGTGCAGCTTCATGAGATACACATGCATGCCAAATATCAAGTTGCTATATTCAATATTGAACAAGTTATGACCATACTTTAACCAAGGTTAAAGTTTTGGGACACACACAATAAATGAATGACAGACAGACAGGCATAAAACAATATGCCCCCGATCTTTCAATACGGGGGCATACAAATATAGTTTGGTAGAAAATTTTAGCAAAATTGTAACACAAGCGGTTGAACGGCAAACACTATTGAACATATAAGCTTCAACAATATGTTGGAGTTTATTATAATTAATTTTAATTGTAATAATTACACAAATTTGGTGTTTTCCTTTGAAAATAATGACCGATAGATAAGGACGACATGAACAAATCAGGTTTGCTAGGGTGCCTTCCTTGTATTGACCACTCACATAGGGAATATAAGATATGATAATAATTTTGCCTTTATTTTGTTGTAAATATATACAATTTATACAAGTAAAAGTTCTCTCTTATGTTATGTACATGTATATATTTCATATTTGACAAAGATAAATGTGTGACAATGAGCATGTGAATAATTATAAAATTCTTCATATTTTTTTATGCATACAATTATAATATGTCCTTAATGTAACAAGAGCTTGTCACAGTAGTGCCAAATCCTTGCAGAAATGTGTTTGTCTGTATGACATTTGTTTTAAAGAGTAGAATAATATTTGTAAAACATGGCACCTGAAGAGTTAAAATATTTACAATGGAATTAAATTAAATATAATTTAAAATTATAAATAAATAAAATATAAATTTAAACAAGAGCACCGCGTAACGGGTGCCACGCTCGGCTGTGGGTGCAGTTTTGAATAGATGAAAGCTTGTCAGACTTTTTTAATTATTTTAGAGGTCACAGTGACCTTGACCATTAACCTAGTGACCCAAAAATGTGTGTGTCATGTAGAACTCATCTAGGTTCAGCTACATTATGAAGTTTCAAAGTTGTAGATTGAAGCACTTTGATTTTACAGCCAATGTTCAAAACCTTCACAAAATGTTAAGGTTTTAACACGACGCGGACAGGGGACGACACGACACGACAAGCTGGCTATGACAATACCTCGGGTTTTCTCCGAAAACAGCCGAGCTAAAAATAATACAAAAAAATAAAGGGAGATAATTAAAAAACTACGGTCGAAATAGTAATGGTTCATGATCACTGTACTTCTCCTAGTTGCCATCATATATTTTTAGCTTCAAGTAATTCCCTTCAGTAGATTTAGAGTTATGCTCCGGACAAAAATTTACTTTGAAATTAAATAAAGGGAGATTATTCAAAATGTAAGGTAGATAGAGTTATGGCTCTTAGTCACTGCAATTCTCCTACTTGCCATCTGTTTATATTTGAAGTTCTAAGTAAATCCCTTCAGTAGATTTAGAGTTATGTTCCGGACAAAAAATTTACTTTGAAATTAAATAAAGGGAAATAATTCATAAACTAAGGTAGATAGAGTTATGGTTCTTGGTCACTGCACTTCTCCTTCTTGCCATCTGTTTATATTTAAAATTTCAAGTAAATCCTTTCAGTAGATTTAGAGTAATGCTCCGGACAAAAATTTACTTTGAAATTAAATAAAGTGAGATAATTCAAAAACTAAGGTAGATAGAGTTATGGTTTTTAGTCACTGCACTTTTCCTTCTTCAGCCATCTGTTTATATTTCAAGATTCAAGTAAATCCCTTTGGTAGATTTAGAGTTATGCTCCGGACAAGAATTTAGTTTGAAATTATATAAAGGGAGATAATTCAAAAACTTAGGTAGATAGAGTTATGGTTCTTGGTCACTGCACTTCTCCTAGTTGCCATCTGTTTATATCTTAAGTTTAAAGTAAATCCATTGAATAGATTTTAAGTTATGCTCTGGACAAAGTTTAAAACGGAAAGACGGACGCACAGAAGGACAGACGGGACCAATTCCTACATCCCCTACGAAAAAAATTTCGGCAGAGATAATCAAAAGACATCTATACCAAACCCAACTAATATTGTTTTTCAGTGAATTTTATGGAGGAATAATTCATCAAACATTATCATGAATAATAGTGGAATAAGAGGAAAATTATACAATATTTAAACCATGCAATCTATTTTGCTGTGGTTTTGTCCCTGTTTTCATTTTGCTAATTAACAGAGGGCCATGTTGCATTTTTTATATTGATGTTTTTCATTTATGTTCATTAATAAAATATCAATGAATTCTTATTTTATAAAAAGTGAGAAACTACCTAAACATAATGTTCATGATTAGACTACTAACAGCAAAATGTTAACACCACTATGAGTGAAGTTTCTCGCATTATTTAATGTTCTCATGCACAAAGTACAGTTGTTCTAAGAACTCCTAATTTCCTTGCAAATGGGGACTTTCCCAGTATAGCTTCTCATTTCCTATTCTGCCAATCCTCCGAAATAATGACTCAAGAAGCAATTCAATATCCATTGATCCTTGTCACCAGGCTGCTTGTATGTCCATTGATCCTTGTCACCAGGCTGCTTGTATGTCCATCAAAAGCTGTATATTATTCTTACATTATAACATGACCTACGCTCCAGGAGTGAAATAACGTAATGCTCAATTTTGTTTATTACCTGATGTCTTATATAAATGATAATTAATTATTTTTTGCTATTTCCTCGTTGAAAAAGAAATTTGCAATGTTTTAAACTGTTACCGGTGAATATCGAACTGTTGACCGGCCTCGGGCAACAGTACCAAAGTCATCCCTAATACCTTGGGAAACAGTTTTGACTGTTCACCGCGCATCCATGAAATAAGTGTATATTATTACACGGGTGTTATTACACTAGTTATATAACTGTGAAATGACGTCATTTTTTACGAAATGACGTCATTATTCCAGCGAATTTCTTCAGTTAAACTCTTTTACAATGTGAATAAACAGTGAAAAGTGCATAAAAAGAAAAATTGTTGGTTATGTAATAAATAGAATCTTAGATTCGTGGTCGTATAATAAATTCAATACAAAACGACCACTCATGCAAGATCCTATATTTTGAGCCACACTATAGGAAAGTAGGGCTTAATGCATGGGAGTAAAAGTTTGTCAAAGAAAGTTTGTCAAAGATAAGCATATGCAGTTTGTATGGATTAATTTGGACTGGATTTTCTTTTACAAAAGAGCCTTCCTTTACACAAACAAGAGCTATGTTTATGAAACACAATGCCCCCTACTGCTTCGCTTTAAAGCCGCATGGCAGCTATTTTAGAAAAAAATGACCTTTGACCTTGAAAGATGACCTTGACCTTGATGTTACCACTCAAAATATGCAGCTCCACGAGATACATATGAATGCCAAATATCAAGTTGCTATCTTCAATATTGCAAAAGTTATGACCAAGGTTAAAGTTTTGGGACAGACAGACACACACAATGACAAACAGGCCCAAAACAATATACCCCCCGATCATTCGATCCGGGGGCATAAAAAGGAATAAAAGCAGAAAGTGTAGTATTAACCTGTGAGAACACAATGGCTAATCTGGGATGATCTTTGAAGCACATGAATAAAGCCCTGTTTCTCAGAACATTTCATTCAAGTTGTGGCTTTGTGTTGCGATCAGCTGGACCTGACGGTCCACATTGCCAAATAATACTAAGTTACTCAATTCTTTTTAGTGTTTTTTTTTTTAGGGAGGAGGGGAGGATGAAAGTTAAAAACTCAAAATTATCCTCTTATATTAATGTTGAATTAAGTGAAATATTGACATTTTTACCTTAGAAAGTCCAAGTTGTTGTATACAAAACTATATTTCATACTAAATGGGCTTGAATACCAACTGCTCATTAAAGCTTTCCTGTTAGGTAATGATACATGTATTTATAATCTTTTATTATCAACAGGTGTTTGACTCATAGCACAATTTGATTTGTGGCACACCTTGCTTATAATTTATTGAAACATTAAGTAAAACAATGTTCATTATTTTACGATGATCATCTCTTAAAGTGATTCTAGAACAAAAGCCTTAAAAGGCATATGGCGTTTTCTTCCACGCAATCTTCCTATTACCCCGACATATTTCCACATGCCATTAGATATCAATATTGATATTCCATAGTTACTCTTAGAAAAGCTGAAATAAACACGACCATGAAAATAATTGCAAACTGCTTTCAACCGCTAAACATGCTGCTATTTCACTAAGAAATACGGACGATAGCCACTGATGTTGACATTATGGTAACTTGATAAAAAAAGGTCATAAATTGATAGCTCAATAGCAGTCCTTAGACTTCAAACTTTGACATTTCTCCAATAGTGTTTTTATTCCACAGCATTCTATTTTTCAAAAATATAGCAGTTGCTTGCAGTTCCATTGATAAATGGGTTGTGCTCTGTGAAAAAGGTGTTTAATGCATGTGCGTAAAGTTTCGTCCCAGATTAGCCTGTGCCACCCCCTTTTCAAAGAGCATTGCCCAAGTTGCTTTCAGCTTTTAGCAAAGATTACTATTAAGTTGGTAAAAGTCTTAGACCCAGTATATTTTCTGCAAAGCAAGTGTGAAGTTAGAGTAAAATTTATGATTTCATTTATGAGCATGTACACATAATTAAAATGAAAGCAATCATTTACAATAAGCATAACGGTAAAAGTTTATGTCCCGAAACCAGTAGCTATTGTATGAAATATCATGCATAATTACAATCTGACTGCATGTCACTGTCTATATTGTGTATACCTAGTACAGACTTCTGTCTATATTGTGTATACCTAGTACAGACTTCTGTTTATATTGTGTATACCTAGTACAGACTTCTGTCTATATTGTGTATACCTAGTACAGACCTCTGTCTATATTGTGTATACCTAGTACAGACTTCTTTCTATATTGTGTATACCTAGTACAGACTTCTGTCTATATTGTGTATACCTAGTACAGACTTCTGTCTATATTGTGTATACCTAGTACAGACTTCTGTCTATATTGTGTATACCTAGTTCAGACTTCAGTCTATATTGTGTATACCTAGTACAGACTTCAGTCTATATTGTGTATACCTAGTTCAGACATTCAGTCTATATTGTGTATACCTAGTACAGACTTCTGTCTATATTGTGTATACCTAGTACAGACTTCTGTCTATATTGTGTATACCTAGTTCAGACTTCAGTCTATATTGTGTATACCTAGTACAGACTTCAGTCTATATTGTGTATACCTAGTACAGACTTCTGTCTATATTGTGTATACCTAGTACAGACTTCTGTCTATATTGTGTATACCTAGTACAGACTTCAGTCTATATTGTGTATACCTAGTTCAGACATTCAGTCTATATTGTGTATACCTAGTACAGACTTCTGTCTATATTGTGTATACCTAGTACAGACTTCAGTCTATATTGTGTATACCTAGTACAGACTTCAGTCTATATTGTGTATACCTAGTACAGACTTCTGTCTATATTGTGTATACCTAGTACAGACTTCTGTCTATATTGTGTATACCTAGTACAGACTTCAGTCTATATTGTGTATACCTAGTTCAGACATTCAGTCTATATTGTGTATACCTAGTACAGACTTCTGTCTATATTGTGTATACCTAGTACAGACTTCAGTCTATATTGTGTATACCTAGTACAGACTTCAGTCTATATTGTGTATACCTAGTACAGACTTCAGTCTATATTGTGTATACCTAGTACAGACTTCAGTCTATATTGTGTATACCTAGTACAGACTTCTGTCTATATTGTGTATACCTAGTACAGACTTCTGTCTATATTGTGTATACCTAGTTCAGACTTCAGTCTATATTGTGTATACCTAGTACAGACTTCAGTCTATATTGTGTATACCTAGTACAGACTTCTGTCTATATTGTGTATACCTAGTTCAGACTTCAGTCTATATTGTGTATACCTAGTACAGACTTCAGTCTATATTGTGTATACCTAGTACAGACTTCTGTCTATATTGTGTATACCTAGTACAGACTTCTGTCTAGTACAAAATCTTTGTAAAAAGAGTCTTCTTCTAAATCCTCTGTGTCCGCTTAGAAAGCCGTAAAATAGTAAGTTTTGTTACAATGACATAAAAACTGCGTTCCACTTACGTGAAACAATTGCCAAAATTGTACATTGAGACAATTTAAGGGGCAGAAGGCCACAATTCATAGGCATATTTATCCATAATCAAGCATGGCCAAAGTAGTAAGACACATGGTAAAATTTGGATAAATGCTTGAGAATGGTTTAACATTTATAAATCAATTTGACCAATCGTTTCTAAGACTGTAGGCATAATTGACAAGTAAACACAGTCATGACAATTATTCAGGAATGAAATGACCAATCATAGTGTAAATAATAGCACATGATTTATCGGATCCTAAGAGTTTATCGAAAATTGCTGAACCAATAACCACAAACAAACATTAAAGGCGAACCAATCTATATTTTTGTACTGGTAGAACAAGCATGACAGTGAGTATAAATCTCATTATTTACCACAGCGTTCATCGGGAACGGAATCCCAACAAGGGCCGACAGGAAGGCAGCCATGCTGGCCTGGCTCATGTCAGAACGCTTCAGATGGGACAGTCCCCAGGCTGGAACAAACCGTTTTATTTTTAATCACTGTTATTTTTTACCGTTAAATCTGTTATGCAAGTAAACTTTCCTACATATTTTTAATTAAAAAAAACATTGATATGGGTCATAATTTATCATATGCAAAATTACCAGAGCACTTGTCTAAAAATACAAACTCAAGTTTCACCGGAACTCTGAATCAGCTCATATTCAGTAGCTTATACTAAAATAAATATATGCCTGGTGTAATGCAAAAATGGGTCTTATTCCATATGATGGCAGTCAAGGTCTTGATCAGATTCCTCATTCCAGCAGTTTTGTCATGAGCTACAGCATCTGCTAATGCTATCACTTATTCTCCCGTTTCTTTATAGCAGACAGGGTAGCGCCTTAGCAGACTGCCCAAATGGGCAAGCTGGTCTGTAGCTTAGCTATCCGTGTATAACATAACACCCATATTTCATATGTCACTGGTCATACTTAATACATGTATAAATCAATGTTGATCGGACAAAATGTAGAAAAATATTTATGACACCCCTACAGCAGACACTTTACAATGCCACTCATGATATCGATATTTATAGGATCATAAATATTCATGTTGCCATTTTATACCATATGTTATTTAAGGTGTTCAGGAACTTTGTTAGTAACGCCAATCAAAGGCTAAAGATTCATACATTTCCTTGAAGAGTTTAATAAATTATGGTAGGATATAACAAAGGGTGTCAAAGTCTCTTTTATCACATGCTTTAAATTAACAAAGAAAAGTAATATCTAGTTATAAGACATGATAAAACCAGACAGTTTTTTAGATTGCACAACTCCACTTGGTGTTGCCACATTATCTTCACAAAATAACATGAAGAAATTGGTCAGTTAAACAGAAAATATCAAATTAACAAAATTGTATTTGGAAGTTGCACATATTTTTATTATGGAAGTTAATGAACTACCAGATTTTTTGACCTCACTTGTGTCAGTTTCGAATTCAGCCTGGACATTATTGGACATTATTATGTTCTGACAATATTTATTAATTAAGATTGAGCATTAAAAGAGACCAGGCATGTCAAAAAGGTTTTATCTGGTGACCTAATTTAGTTCCCTACATATACCAAACTCAAGACCAGATATTATAAGGACACATTTTATGACAAAGATTTAGATTGGACTAATCTTTAACCCTTTCAGTGCGGGAACCGCATTTTGAAGGCCTTTGCAAACAGTTTAGATCCAGATGAGACGCCACAGAACGTGGTGTCTCATCAGGATCCAAACTGTTTGCTATTCTGATAATATTCTTTGAAAAAAATCGAAGAAAATGCTAATTTTAGAAATTTAGCAGACGACATTTTAGCAGACGACAAATTTCCCAGCATGCAAAGGGTTAAGGTGTTTACAAGCTATTTCTTCAATATGAATGAGCGAGGAAGTTTCTTAAGCCCACATGCCCCAGATTCTTACTTGTCCTAGATAGCATTAAGACTAGAGGTATGATCATGCTTATGTGGATTGGGCATCAAAGGTGACCTCTAAAAATTTAAAGAGTTAAAAATAGGCAACAAACTGATCACAACAAAAGCTCACAATGTGCAAGTGTGATGAGCATGTTGTGCTAAAGCAAGTTAACCCTTTGCACGCTGGGAAATGTAAAGTCTGCTAAAATGTCGTCTGCTGAATTTCTAAAATTAGCATTTTTCTTTTATTTTTTTTCAAAGAATACTATCAGAATAGCCAACAGTTTGGATCCTGATGAGACGCCACGTTCTGTGGCGTCTCATCTGGATCCAAACTGTTTGCAAAGGCTTTCAAAATTCGGTTCCAGCACTGAAAGAGTTAAAACTGTAGTGTGCACACTTTTTGTGGACCAGATTGTGAAACATACCATCAGAAAGTCCGTCATCATACTTCTGAGTCTCCTTCTCTGGTTTCCGAAGCCCTGGTCCCCAAGCAATTAATGGCGTCAATGTCTCATCATGTGTTCCATCACCATGGGCACCTGCAAACATATTTCTGATATGGTAACAGGATTATGGCTGCTTGTTGACACTACAGATCAAAAGATTTCTAGTGACTACTGATCAAAGATTTCTGAAAAGCTCCTATTTAACTCCAAATGTCTTTAAATCTGTCATTAACAGTTTTGTGAAGTCAATATGCCCCTTTAAAAATTGCACAAAACTAGGATGGGGAAATGTTTCAGTAATCTATTAGCCATTAAAATTTATAAGAGGCCTGAACATATTTGTATTGCGGGTTTCTGGGACGATCATAATCAGTGGGGGAAATCATCATAAAACTGGGACATACAGTTTACATTGATTTTCACTTGTCAGCTTTCCACTTGTCTTGAAAATATGGTTCTTGTGTCAATATGTTTATAGTAAGCTGTAAATATACTCATGCCATCATAAAACACAATAAAAAATCTTCCATTTATTTGTAAGATCTTGTGTGTGACATAAGGACATATTTAAGTTTCCATATAATGTTTCAACACAAAGATATTGTTCCAACAGTAATGCAGGCCAATACAAGCAATTTCTGATAATTTATACTGGCTATAAGCTGTGCTATAATGTTGAAAATAAGATTTTTTCTCAGATTATTTGTAAATACATTTTCAATAAGGCTCTTTTTAGGAATATGACTTCAATAACTAATGTTTAGTGAAGGATACTATACAATTCTAAAATGAAATGTATATGCAGAACATAATCAATTACTCACACTACAGAAATACAAATACATTAATTCAATAGAATGTCAATAATATATCAACATGTCACTAATATATCAACATTTCTAGATATGAATCCTTTGCACTAAATAATAAGCATATTTCAATAGAATACCTGAAAATTAATGCACTGCTGGATACAAAAGCTTTGGAGCCAACAGAAAGTCCTCGGATTACAATCAGTCAACATAACACAGAAAAACAATTGCATCTATTATATTCTCTGATTACCGAGTACTTTTTCCTTATAACAAGCATCTCCTCATTTCGATCACTTTGTTAACATTAAGAATGCGGCTTTGATGACAATTTTCCAACATTTTGTCACAGATTCAAAAAATAAAAGAACTAAGTAAATCAGGGAGCAACATTCCTCTAATGTTGTTAACTTTTGTCACCTCAGCTGGATAAATATTATTAAGTATAAAATGTATTAATAATGTAACAATCAGCATGGCAAATGTCTAAGGTGATAGCGATTTACTCCAAAGGACATTGGTTTGAGATAGGCTGGGGGCAAACTTTATTTTCTTTTAGTTTAAACCTATTTATTTTTGCTCGATTGCATAGAAAGCCTAGGGCTTATTTCAAACACTCTCGAGTCTGTTTCCTGGGACTAAAATCAGTACTTGGTGTCTCTGGTGGAGATTGAATAAACGCTCTCATTGTGGGGATCAAACCCGTGACCTCCCAGTTGCTAGGCGGACACCATACCCACTACACCACAGCGACCTTACTTTTTTATAAAAAGTCTATTATTTTCATTACAGTAAAGCTCTACAGTTACTTGGTTTAATTATCGCAATCTAAGGCATTTACTGATCCACCAATTCACAAAGCCAAGTCTGTGAAGTCCCTTTCATGAACCATAAAAGATCGCCTTTACCAAGGGACATGAAGACCATTGGTGTCACATGGTATAGTACAATGCAAGTACATTTCAATTGACAACAACAAAGACAACCGGATATGGTTACACTTTAATCTAACTATGTTCATGGAAACTAACAATGGCACAGGAAAATGGTATGGCTTTAATCTAACAACAACTATAGAAGTAATCATCAAGAGGACAGTTATTGGTCTATTTAAATCAGAAATATTTATGATGTATTACCTGATACTCATTAATATTGCTGGTAAATGTCAACGGGAAGGATTATTGTTATTACCAGTATGGTGTTTCTTTTCTTCATTAAATTCTTATTTTCCTTTAGTGCAGCACAGACATTTTCCTTTCCTGTATTACATACATTTTAGTTCCATGTCTTACATACATTTTCCTTTCCTGTATTACATACATTTTAGTTCCATGTCTTACATACATTTTCCTTTCCTGTATTACATACATTTTAGTTCCATGTCTTACATACATTTTCCTTTCCTGTATTACATACATTTTAGTTCCATGTCTTACATACATTTTCCTTTCCTGTATTACATACATTTTAGTTCCATGTCTTACATACATTTTCCTTTCCTGTATTACATACATTTTAGTTCCATGTCTTACATACATTTTCCTTTCCTGTATTACATACATTTTAGTTCCATGTCTTACATACATTTTCCTTTCCTGTATTACATACATTTTAGTTCCATGTCTTACATACATTTTCCTTTCCTCCATTGCCTATACCTTTTAATTAGATAACATATAATTTCCTGTCCTCTATAACACACATTTTCTTTCCTGTAAAAAAACTTTTACTTTTTCTAAACAGGTTTCGTTTTATGGTTGATAGTAGAAGAATATTATATAATTATCAATCATAAAACTTAGTCCACAGACTTCAATACAACAATATAATACTAGAGTACTTAGTGAATAATCAATATCACAATTTTCTTATTATAAATCAAAGTTCAGAGTTAACTAGAAATTTCACAAATGATATCGAATTAATGATAATAAATTACATACAGTGTAATTATTGTCCACATGTTAATATACAAAGGGTTTATTTGAAATAAGCCTTATAGATATGGGTCGTGCTCTGTGAAAAGGGGGTTTAATGCATGCGTGTAAAGTGTTGTCCCAGATAAGCCTGTGCAGGTTGCACAGGCTAATAAGGGACACCATTTTCTGATTAATAATATTTTTTGTATACAGAAAATCTCTTCTTGGCAAAACTCCAGTTTTGGCTGAAAGTGTCGCACAGACTGCCCTGGCTAATCTTGGAAGAAACTTTATGCACATTCATTAACTCTTTCAGTGCTGGAACCGAATTTTGAAGGCCTGTGCAAACAGTTTGGATCCAGATGAGACGCCACAAAACGTGGCGTCTCATCAGGATCCAAACTGTTTTCTATTCTGATAGTATTCTTTCAAAAAAATCGAAGAAAATGCTAATTTTAGAAATTTAGCGGACAATATTTTAGCAGACGACAATCTTCCCAACATGCAAAGGGTTAAAACCCCTTTTCACAATCTAGCACCTCTCATATGCAAACATGCTCAAACATGAACTTATTGCTGTTGTTCACAAACAATAAATTATTTATCAAGGAGAGAACATTGCACATGATGTTATTATCTTATTTGAACAGTTGTAAACTTATCAAGAAATATCTTTTTAAAAGATATGGGGCGTTGATTGTGGTTGTGGTTGGTGAAGATAAAGATTTATATCAATGAGACAGCAAATGACTTTTTCTGTGCAGTTCTTTAGCAGCATCACATGCAAATCAATTACGTTGCGCCAGATTTCATGGCTGCATTATTATATATCTATAGATATAGAACAGAAATACACAAGAAGAATGGAAATTAAATGAAATATACAAGTAAATGGCCACACACGAATCAACCGTACATATTTGAAATATTTATATGCGCCTTCTTCGAACAGACATGTTATAGTGTTTTTTCGGACATAGTTATTTGATTCGATTGTTAATAGTATCGTGAATCATCGCGCTCATGCTTACTAAATTGGTCGCTATGGTGGAATAATTCTTATTAAATTAATCAAAACTAGTACTTATCATGGAATTATTGAAAAAATCTTTTATTAACATACCATAATTATATCGCCGAATATCTGCAATAAAGATATTTCAGGTCATGTTCACCGGGTTAACGCAATAGAGTTTATATGAGTCTTGTACTGACCGTGAACTGAACTTTATACCTTGTGAGATGGAATGCAATGCATTAAAGTGAGGTCACGATTCCACTGCTGGAACGACAGTTTGTTCAAAGCTTTATACTTTTACATTTTTTTTTCGGTGTTTCGAAAACAATTTAACATATTTTGGTCAAAACGAATATCAGGATAGGGAACAGCAATATTTATATGATCTAAACTATACTTGATCACATCATGCAATACGAAAGTAATAACTAAATGAGAACACAGTCTTTAAGTACAAACGCTATGGCACTGACAATCTTCTAAATATAAAGGGGCACACACAAACTGTATTGATGTTGTGAGTTCAGTGTGAAACTGTTCTATCCCTCAAGCCTTTTTATAAGATATAAAGTAGATTCATGCTGAACACGCATTTAACATCGTTACAAAGACGCGGTCGTATTGCCAATGTTCTGGGGAATTGTGCTAAAAAAATCAGCCAATGGAATAAATGAAGTGTAAGTATTCGGATCCAGCCGCGGGAAATTTTATTTGAATTTTATTGGACACTTACAAAGGTCAGGTAAGGTGAAAAGCTGGCTTAGACAGCTACGCCAAATACTTTATTCATTTTATAAGTTAGTTCTTTTCTATTAATAAAACACAAGCATTCTTTCAGCAATTATACTGAAAATGCACGAAGATCATAAAGCATAAACAATTCTTAACCTTATCAGTTATTGGCAAACAAGCATATTACTAAATTTGTATTAAGCTGAATGTTTGGAAAGAAATCAAGGTGAAGATACCCTGTAGGCCATATATGTACATATGTTAGGTTAACTGACATTCTATCAATTCATGATCTTTACCATTTCTAACTTACATAAACCATATTTTTCAAGATGGAAAATATAATCTGATTGGCCAGTGGAAAGGTCCCTTAAATATGCCAGTTCATATTTTGTCCTCATTTCTATAAACATGGCATAACTTTAACGAGAATGCTTTTTTTCACAAATCTAGGATAAAATAATAATTCACATGTATTCCTACAACAAGCTTAATTATTGCCTGTAAACAACATATCAAGCGAGTTGTCAATAATGCTTGCCATGTTTAAACAAGCTGTGACCTTGACCTTGACCAATAAATTCAGTACCCACAATGGTGAATATTTGAAGCAAATTTGTTAAAACATAACATGAAGAACAATGAAGTCATATTGAAAAAACTTTTTTTGCCAAAACATTAACCTTTAAAATTACCATGACCTTTGAGCTAAGCGACATGTCAAACAGGTGACAGGTTTCCTGCGCTGTGTAAAAATGTGAGGTACCTTATATAGAAATGCCTCAGATGAATGATCAATCTGCAGCTTGGAAAAGCTGACTATTAATTGGTGTCTTTAACAATAAATTTCTATGGACCTTGACCATGGAGTGAACGAATGAGGATTTACAGGAGACACACTGTTTCAACATTATGAGCATATTTAAAAAGTGATTTTATGATTGCATGATGTCTGATAACGTATGGACCTGACCTTTCATGTCATCGTGACCTTTACCCTTCAGTCTATGAAATGACATGCAGTGCCCATATGGTGAACATTTATGGTGATTGAATTTAACACTGCATGATAAATGAGGAAGTTATAATTTGACAAGCTGTTTTATGGTAAAATTTGACCTTAAAGTTTGAACTCGACATTCAAGCTAGAGATATGGATGTTATTCTTCAAATGCCATCTACACATTGTATAAATTGATGATACCTATTAGTATTTTTAAATTCCATAATGAAAGATCAAGTTAAGTCCAGACAAGCTGTTTTGTTGCTAAATTAACACCTTTGAGGTTAAAGAAACAGGTGTTACATCCGACACTTATCTTTTAATATTTGTGGGAATTGGGTGTTAAACTTGACATGCCAACTCCTTATGGTGAATTTTCATGTTAAGTTATTTTAGAACTATTAATTGATTTATAGAATGATTGCCATAGTTACGATCAAAAGCATAGACCTTTGTAACCAAGGAACAGAGCTGAATCATGCAAAGTACACCAGCCTGGACTGTAGGGCAAATTACCAGAAAGTGAACAGGGAGGTATTAACCCTTTGCATGCTGGGAAATTTGTCGTCTGCAAAAATGCCATCTGCTGAATTTCTAAAATTAGCATTTTGTTTAATTTTTTTCAAAGAATACAGAATAGCGAACAGTTTGGATCCTGATGAGACGCTATGTTCTGTGGCGTCTCATCTGGATCCAAACTGTTTGCAAAGGCCTTCAAAATTTGGTTCCAGCACTGAAAGGGTTAATGAAGAAGATGAAAGAGGCCAAGGAGGAATGGATTGAGGAAAAGTGTTTCATCATCAACAAAAAGATGACTGCATGCAGCAGTAAGAAAACCCTCATGAAAACCGTCATCCCAAGGCCAGTGTTATATCAGATGCTGACCGGAATCTACTTACCAAGAGTGCCACAATCCAAAACAGCTAGGTGGACTAAATACTGCAGTGACCGCTACCCACTTCAACAAAACTCTAATGATCCCAGACCAGAAGCCAACAACAAAAGTCCTTCCATACTTAAGGCAGAGATGGAGGAGGCAGTGCGTATTCTTCAGGCAGAAAAATCTTAGGGAGTAGACAACAAACCTTCCAAGCTTATCAAGCACAGAGAAGTGGCAATTACTGTAACAAGAACAACAGTAGGCCAACAAATCTGGGAGGAGAAAAGTGGCCCAAGGAGTGGTCATTGTTCAAACCCCTACCGAAAAAGGGCAACCTCAAATTGTGTGAGAATACAGCACCATCAGCCTTATCAGTCATCCCAGAACAGCCATGCTACGCATCATCCTTAATCGATTAAAAAGTAAAGCTGAGGAATGCCGGCTGAAGAGTGGGCTGAATTCAGAGCAGGGTGTAGCACAGTGGAACAGATCTTCCACTGCAGAATCATCATTTAGGATGTCAGTGGGCTTCCAACAGGAATGTCTGCCCTCTCCCATCCTGTTCAACCTTTTCCTTGAAAAGAAAAGGCAGGAGACTCTCAATGACCACCACATGTCTATCTATATCCTTGGAAGACCCATCTCCAACTTGAGATTTCCTGATAACATTGACCTCATTTGTGGCACCAGCAGTGAACTTTAATTTCTCACTTACAGACTCTATGAAAGAGCAGCAGCAAACGGGATGGAGATTGGCATGGGGCAGTCAAAGATCATTGTAAAACAACAAAAACAACAACTAACACCAGTGTAGACATCACCATGAACGGCAAGAATCTAAAAGAAGTGACCAGCTTCCAGTTCTTGGGCGCAAAACTGTAAAAGGATGGTACCAGGACTGCTGTGGTCTGAATAAGAATAGCCATGGCAAGCACAGTGATGGCAAGACTGAGCAGGCTGTGTACAAGCAGTTCCATCAGCTTCCCTACCAAGTACAGACTCTACAAGTTGCTAGTAGTCTTCATTCTACTCTACCGCTGTGAGACCTGGACGCTTCACGCGAACATAGAACGCAGGACATAGGCATTTGAAAATAAATGTCTCTGAACTCCTTCACGGAGCCACATCTCCTTCACAGAGCACAAGACCAATGAGAAGGTTCAGAAAATGACTGCAACACTTATTCGTCCCTTACAAGAGCCCCTTCTGGGGACCATCAAACGCCGAAAGCTGGCTTGGTCTGGACATGTAACCAGAGGCATGACTCTGTGCAAGACTGTTCTCCAGGGCATGATAGAGGGAGGTCACTCTGTGCAAGACTGTTCTCCAGGGCATGATAGAGGGAGGTCACTCTGTGCAAGACTGTTCTCCAGGGCATGATAGAGGGAGGTCACTCTGTGCAAGACTGTTCTCCAGGGCATGATAGAGGGAGGTCACTCTGTACAAGACTGTTCTCCAGGGCATGATAGAGGGAGGTCACTCTGTGCAAGACTGTTCTCCAGGGCATGATAGAGGGAGGTAACTCTGTGCAAGACTGTTCTCCAGGGCATGATAGAGGGAGGTCAACATCTAGGCCATCAGAAGAAAAGCTGGATGGACAATGTAAAAGAGTGACATCCCTTGGATGGACAATGTAAAAGAGTGACATCCCTTTTCATGAATGAATTACTTTCAGCAGCACACAACAGTCCTGACTAGAGGAGGACTTCTATATTGTCTTCCCTCATTATTTCCCCAATGGTCAAACGGGTCAAGAGAAAGATGAATAATGATGGTGTTTTATACAAATTAAAAATAACCAAATTGTGCAGGGATCAGGATTCTTTAATACAAGGATTCAATTCTTTGATGCTGTGGATACACATTTTGGATTTTTTTAAATCAAGAAAAACAAAATTCTAAAACAGATCAAAACCATTGGTTCTGGAGTAATTTATTTTCAGCCTCAAATCACATGAGGTAATTTGCTCATGTGTGTTGTCAACTAGGTATGAACAAATAAATCCATGGTTATCAAATGACTACATGTATATTTTACCTTGTCATGTGAGATTAGAACATGAGGCATTATTAAGGCTATGCAAACAATACACTCAAAAACACTGAATCTATATTGCTGCATGACAAACTTGTACAATTGTTCATTTCTTATTTCTATTTTAATAACCAACATTATGCTTGTAATTATCACATGCTACTATGTCAACCTAGTTGACTAACCAAGAATTACTTGAGTTTAAGCATGCATATCTTTTTACAATATCCATGAATGGATTTGTATCCACTTGAATTTAAAAAAAATGGATGTTTATAAATTATTAATGGCGTAATATAAAACTACAATGATGTATTGTGTCACATACATTCCTAATGACATGTGGATGACAGTTTAAAGGGATCTTTTCACGCTTTGGTAAATTGACAAAATTGAAAAAAGTTGTTTAAGATTCGCAAATTTTCGTTTTAGTTATGATATTTGTGAGGAAACAGTAATACATGTACTGAACATTTACCATGGTCTAATAGAGCCATTATATGCATCTTTTGACGATTTTAAAACCTAAAAATTATAAAGCGTTGCAACGCGAAATGATTGAATAATTTGGAGAGTTCTGTTTTTGTCGTTAAATTTTGTGAAACTACGAAGATTGCTTATATAAGGTATAAAATACGTTTAGCATGTGTACTCGGCGGAATAGCTCAGTAGGCTAAAGCGTTTTTACTTCAGGACTCTGGCAGGACTCCAGGGGTCACTGGTTCGCAACCTGGTCCGGGCAATGTTCTTTTCCTTTTTTAAATTTTATTCTTGATTTTTTACTGGAGCTTTTACGATCCAATGTTTACATTTATCGATATAAAGCATTTAATGAATAAGTTAAACAAGAGCACCGCCTTGCGGGTGCAGACCGCTCATCTATTTTCTTTTTAAAGGTGAAGGGACTCTCATTTTCAATCACAAAGGAGGGAGGAGTGGAGTGAAGAGGGGTGTATAGTGTGGGGTTGTGGACATTTATTACATTATCTTCCAAAAAAGCGAAAAAAAAAAAAAAAAAAAAAAAAAAATCCGGGGGGGGGGGGGGGGGGGTTGGGGGGGGGCGATGGGGGGGGGGTTTGGGTGCGATGGTTGGACGGTATTTCAAACATAACCATTTTTAAAAAAAAAAATGGGGGGGGGTATAGTGTGAGGGGTGTGGTGGTAATTTGTGAGATGATCTTAAAAAAAAAAAAAAAAAAAAAAAAAAAAAAAAAAAATTAGGGGGGGGGGGGTGGGGTGGGGGGGGGGGGTATAGTGTGAGGGTGTGGTGGTCATTTGTGAGATGATCTTAAAAAAAAAAAAAAAAAAAAAAAAAAAAAATAGGGGGGGGGAGGGGGGGAGGGGGGAGGGGGGGGAGGGGACGGCACGGGGGATGGTTTGGGTGGAGTCTATTGTGGTATGTCAGGTAAGAGTAGTTTCATCAAAGTATCAATCAAATCTAATCATAAATAAAGAAGTTATGGCAATTTTAGCAAAATTTAATAATTTGACCTTGAGAGTCAAGGTCATTCAAAGGTCAAAGTAAAATTAAAGTTGCCAGGTACAGTAACCTCATGATAGCATGTAAGTATTTGAAGTTTGAAAGCAATAGCCTTGATACTTAAGAAGTAAAGTGGATCGAAACACAAAATTTAACCATATATTAAAAGTTACTAAGTCAAAAAAGGGCCATAATTCCGTAACAATGACAACCAGAGTTATGCAACTTGTCCTTTTACTGTACCCTTATGATAGTTTGTGAGTGTTCCAAGTATGAAAGCAATATCTATGATACTTTAGGGGTAAAGTGGACCAAAACATAAATCTTAACCAAATTTTCAATTTTCTAAGTATAAAGGGCCCATAATTCCGTTCAAATGCCAGTCAGAGTTACATAACTTTGCCTGCACGGTCCCCTTATGATAGTTCATAAATCTTGCAAGTATGAAAGCAATAGCTTTGATACTGTAGGAATAAAGTGGACCTAAACACAAAACTTAATCAAATTTTCAATTTTCTAAGTATAAAAAGGGCACATAATTCTGTCAAAATGCCAGTCAGAGTTACATTACTTTGCCTGCACAGTCCCCTTATGATAGTTAGTAAGTGTTGCAAGTATGAAAGCAATAGCTTTAATGCTTAAGGAATAAAATGGACCTAAACACAAAACTTAACCAAAATTGTCAATTTTCTAAGTATAAAAAGGGCACATAATTCTGTCAAAATGCATGCCAGAGTTATCTAAATTTGCCTGCCCAGTCCCCTCATGATAGTAAGTAAGTGTACCAAGTTTGAATGCAATAGCATTGATACTTACTGAGAAAAGTGGAACTAAACGCAAAACTTAACCAAAATTTTCAATTTTTTAAGTATAAAAAGGGCACATAATTCTGTCAAAATGCACGCCAGAGTTATCTAACTTTGCCTGCCCAGTCCCCTCATGATAGTAAGTAAGTGTACCAAGTTTGAATGCAATAGCATTGATACTTTCTGAGAAAAGTGGACCTAAACGCAAAACTTAACCGGACGCCGACGCCAACGCCAACGCCAACGCCAACGCCAACGCCGACGCCGAGGTGATGACAATAGCTCATAATTTTTTTTCAAAAAATAGATGAGCTAAAAATGCCAAAATCTGTGAAAAGGCCCCTTTAAGACTATAAGCCTATGACATTGAAATTTTCAAACAAAAACGTACAATACCAATACTGATAAAGCTTGCGTCACACTTGTTCAAACTAAAACTTTTTTCAGCTTGGATATTGAACAATTAACAAATGACATGAGACTAAAGGATTGATTGTCTGTAAATTACTATGATACCAAACCCAGCAACATTTCACCATAGCAAACATTCGTTAGGTATAATTACAGGTGTGGGAAGAACTTGAGGTATTTTTCTATGAACACACATGACATTTGTCATTTTTGAAGTACATTGTAAACAGTGTTATGTTATCATAATAAACCCTGATTAGACACATGATGGCAATATTAAATTATTTCTCAGAATTGATTTGTAACAGATTAATCAATCATGTTCTTTGTTTTTAACTTCTAATTATGGTGTTAACAGTATATTATGTAAAGTTGGAATAAGACATTAATTCTAGAATGGACTGTTTCAGCACCGTATGGGCAAGCCCCCTTTGCTCATACACCGCATGGGCAAACCCCCTTTGCTCATGCACTGCATGTGTGTGCAAAGGGGGTTTGCCCATGCGGTGCATAGGCAAAGGGGGTTTGCCCATGCGGTTCATGAGCAAAGGTCCATCTAATTTTAATTGATAACTCTATAATTTATGGCTTTAATCTTTGTTTTTATGACCACTGACATTTGCATGGTGAAAACCAAGCAAATGAAGCTGAAACAGTCCATTCTAGAATTAATGCCGTATTCCAACTTTACATAATAGCCTGTTTGTTGTAGTTTTTGTCAAGACAGCATTTGCTGAGGTCGTTTTTCAGGTTGTTTTAATCTGTTTGACCTTGACCTTCTAATGGACATCATTCCTCTGCTAGTCATGACCCAGAAAACTCAAAGGTTTTTACAATCCATTTTGCAAAGGTTTTGAAGTTAATTTGTTCAAAAAGACTCCACTAAACAATTATAAATAAACTTGGAAATTTTATTTACCTTTACTTGACACTTAGACATTTTTTAAGTCATACACATATGTGCACATAACATACAATAGTAATAATTTTTCCTTTGAAACAATCTGCATACACAATGACATGTTGAAATGAACTCTAATTATAGGATCAGACACAAGTTGTAATTTCATATTCTGTTAAACTGGAAGTGGAGAAATGTAAGCCATTTGTGAGTTTACTGACACAATTCCTGCATATCAGGGCATGAAATGACACCAAGTGTCAGGGCCCGGTGACTATTATGAACAGTCTCAAATGCTAAGCTCAACTCAGAAGATGAAATTTGAGTTTTATCCCACTTTAACAGCGAATTGGGTTGATTAAAGCCCCGTTTATTAAATTCTTGCTATAAACCACAGCACGAAATGAGATAATTTTTTCGACAAAATGACGTCATAAATCCAGCGAAATCATCAAGTTAAACTAATTTTGTTAAAGTAAAAAGGTTTACTAAATAAAAAGTGGGATAAATAGAATAATAGAATAATGTTGATTATAGATCAGGTTTATCATGCTCCACACGAAAACTAAAAAGCAATCGCCGAGATGTGTACTGACAATGTTGGTCAGCTCTCTAATAATCTCAAATCTCAGCTATAAGACTTTGCTCATATTCCTTCTAAAACTCAGGGTTGAGTCATGACTCGAAATTTAAAGAAAAAAAAAGTAGATGATTACCAGTGTGATGTCAAACTTATCTACAAAATTAAGAAAAAAAATAACATAGTCAGATATTGACTAAAGTATGTAAATCGTGGTACTAGACCCTGATCTTTTTTATAACAAGGTTTTTAAATATGTTAAAAAAACTCTTTTTGAACATCATGATAAAACATGGCAGTTGTTAACATTGCATGACTTCCCTTTATATTGCAACTTCATTTCAATAAAAAAAACATAACACTATTGGTTGTTATCTTAAACATGATTGTTTAAAAAAAATATTTATAATGATTATATGATATAAACAAGACATGTGTTTGTCAGAAACACATTATGCCCCTTACTGCGCTGCTTTGATTCATGTTTTTTTTACCTTTGACCTTGAAGGATGACATTGACCTTTCACCACTCAAAATGTGCAGCTCCATGAGATACACATGCATGTCAAATATCAAGTTGCTATGTGAAGGGACATGGAAGTTATGAGCATTTTTCGAAAACTAAATTCAAAACCTAAATGCAAAGTGTAACGGATGGACAGACGGACATACGGTCAAATCACTATATGCCCTCCTTCGAGGGCATAAAAACAAAGCGAAGCATGTGGAATCAATCATTTTCTGAAATTGGTCAATATCAACAAAATTGTTTGTTATTTGACACACACACAAATACAATCTACATTAACCAGATACTGTCATATCTTTTCAAAATGTCATATAGAATATGAAAACTCAAAGATCAATTTCTTAATTCTTAATACAAGAGATATTGAACTCCAACATGATCCCTTATATTGTATGTGACCAACACAGTCAGCGCCAGTGTTCAGTTAATATAATGAATAAGAAATGTTATAAACTGAGTCTGGTATTCACAACAGCTTGGCCTCAGGAGACAAATATTAACACAACAGCTGTGGCTAATTTGTGAATGGCAAATGATGTCTTTTTTATTTGCATTTCATTCACCATAACCTTATAATGATATTACAAGACAAAAGTTAAGAAAACTGCAGTTGGCTATTTCTTATTTACCAAACTTTATTAAAATTTGAAAAGTCATTGATCAATTTAAACCACTTGAAACCTATAAATTCAATTTCAAATTATTTTCATATTCTTGAGCTTAAGTTATCTTGAACTTTAAACACGTTGTAATAACGATGTAATAATGACCACTGTGCAAATAAAAAAATTTACATAAATTTAGACATTTAAATAGTTGTTGTAATGATACATGATTGAACAGCACACAAGTGACTTTGGAAAACTAGCATTTACTGGAATTGTTTCACAATAGTTTATGATTTGTTTTAATGTACTGTATGATTTGTAATAACTGCAGAGTGTAGAACTTGTAAGGAAGAAGATACCCGGTAACTACCCAATATGCATTTATCTGAAATATTTTATCTGCCATTCATTAAAACCAACTACATGTGTAGCAATTAACTCATTCTTTACATGTTTTCCCGCATTATCTCTTGTAAGACCATGCAAACTATCATTTAAAGTGAAAACTCATTAATTGTAAATAAAATCTCGCATTTTTCAATAGAAAAATTACTTTCTCAAGACTTACTTCTACAAATATTACATCAAGAACACAGACATATCAATCATCATTTGGACATTATGTTCTCTCTTTAAAATGTTAACAGCTATGAAACAAATATTTGCATTGGCGTTAAGACAACATTTTTGTAAACAGAAGGGTTTCTCTACCACATGTGACATCAGTTCAGGCTATAACTGTAGTCAAAACCAATAGTTACCAGTAATTTTAACTTCGACTTTATTGATTACAAAAAATATTGTATAAATTGTCAGCAGTGTCAGAGAGAACCTGACAAAATAGAACCAAAACATGATAATGTCCAGAAATACAAATGTTACAATGCCATTCTGTTGGAAGCTACTGTCTTATATTCTAAAACATGACACTGCCATACACATTCCTCATTCCTCAGTCCTGTAATAGCTTCCAATCAATTTTTTATCATGTGCACCATTAATGGACCTGAATGTTGAATAATACATTAACAGTTTGCGGCAAAACCTTTTTCCTTTGGACTATTACCAATTTAGTTTTATATTAGCCAGAACGATTGATTTAAAGTCAAAACTAAAAATATAATCATTTCTAAAAGACGTGTATGTAACAATCAATCATTTATAAATATATTTGCAATGTCACATGTGCCTATGATATTACTTAGGTTAATGTTTCTTTTGCATCAAATTTAATATCGTGTATACCTAAATAGATACACAAACGGACACCATATGTTAACGTAAAAATTTACAAGAAGAACGCACAAGTCAATCGCCCATTGCTTGTTTCGCTGATTAGTCATGTCTTGGGTAAGCATGCGGCCCATTGATTGTTGTATAATCTCAATTAAATGGCCTGCTGACGTCCATATATGTCTGTTGCATGTGTCATATTACATTGCTACCTTTGGGCCATGATTTTGCACATGTTCCCATCGGAAATTGCACAGGTCACCATGTAGTATTCCAATCTATATTAATATATTCATTTTCATGAGAGAAGTCAGTGTCACGCACACATCCGGACATTGCAGTTAGATATTTTGTTATTGTCATGGGGTCGTTAGGCCACCGCATGTATCTTGTAGTCTAAGGGCCTGGTTGCTCAAAAATTTAACAGCCAGTTAAACAAACAGCCGTTAATTTTTGGATCAAGTTATGTATGTGACTTAACTGTTAACCCTTAAATATATGTGTTAATTGTAAACAAATTTGTTTCCTCGAATAATTTGAAAATGTTTTATAATCACATGGCTTTTAACATTTAAAGTTTTTATGTGGGTCTGAAATTAACAGACTGTTACCTTAACTGGCTTTTAACCCTTTGCATGCTGGGAAATTTGTCGTCTGCTAAAATGTCGTCTGCTGAATTTCTAAAATTAGCATTTTCTTCGATTTTTTTTCAAAGAATACTATCAGAATAGCAAACAGTTTGGATCCTGATGAGACGCCACGTTCTGTGGCGTCTCATCTGGATCCAAACTGTTTGCAAAGGCCTTTAAAATTCGGTTCCCGCACTGAAAGGGTTAAAGTTTTGATTCACCAGACCTGGAATATTGTACAGACAATTAACAAAATTGTGTTAGAACTAAATCAAAAGACATTAATCGCCATGGTAACTAAAATGACTTTATTGTGTTTCAAGTTTAGGCGGAAAGTGTCATCCCTGATCAACCTGTGCGGACTGCACAGGCTAACGACACTTTGCGCACATGCATTAAGCCCAGTTTTCTCAGAACACAACTCGTAGATGATTACCAGTGTGATGTCAAACTTATCTACAAAATTAAGAAAAAAAATAACATAGTCAGATATTGACTAAAGTATGTAAATCGTGGTACTAGACCCTGATCTTTTTTATAACAAGGTTTTTAAATATGTTAAAAAAACTCTTTTTGAACATCATGATAAAACATGGCAGTTGTTAACATTGCATGACTTCCCTTTATATTGCAACTTCATTTCAATAAAAAAAACATAACACTATTGGTTGTTATCTTAAACATGATTGTTTAAAAAAAATATTTATAATGATTATATGATATAAACAAGACATGTGTTTGTCAGAAACACATTATGCCCCTTACTGCGCTGCTTTGATTCATGTTTTTTTTACCTTTGACCTTGAAGGATGACATTGACCTTTCACCACTCAAAATGTGCAGCTCCATGAGATACACATGCATGTCAAATATCAAGTTGCTATGTGAAGGGACATGGAAGTTATGAGCATTTTTCGAAAACTAAATTCAAAACCTAAATGCAAAGTGTAACGGATGGACAGACGGACATACGGTCAAATCACTATATGCCCTCCTTCGAGGGCATAAAAACAAAGCGAAGCATGTGGAATCAATCATTTTCTGAAATTGGTCAATATCAACAAAATTGTTTGTTATTTGACACACACACAAATACAATCTACATTAACCAGATACTGTCATATCTTTTCAAAATGTCATATAGAATATGAAAACTCAAAGATCAATTTCTTAATTCTTAATACAAGAGATATTGAACTCCAACATGATCCCTTATATTGTATGTGACCAACACAGTCAGCGCCAGTGTTCAGTTAATATAATGAATAAGAAATGTTATAAACTGAGTCTGGTATTCACAACAGCTTGGCCTCAGGAGACAAATATTAACACAACAGCTGTGGCTAATTTGTGAATGGCAAATGATGTCTTTTTATTTGCATTTCATTCACCATAACCTTATAATGATATTACAAGACAAAAGTTAAGAAAACTGCAGTTGGCTATTTCTTATTTACCAAACTTTATTAAAATTTGAAAAGTCATTGATCAATTTAAACCACTTGAAACCTATAAATTCAATTTCAAATTATTTTCATATTCTTGAGCTTAAGTTATCTTGAACTTTAAACACGTTGTAATAACGATGTAATAATGACCACTGTGCAAATAAAAAAATTTACATAAATTTAGACATTTAAATAGTTGTTGTAATGATACATGATTGAACAGCACACAAGTGACTTTGGAAAACTAGCATTTACTGGAATTGTTTCACAATAGTTTATGATTTGTTTTAATGTACTGTATGATTTGTAATAACTGCAGAGTGTAGAACTTGTAAGGAAGAAGATACCCGGTAACTACCCAATATGCATTTATCTGAAATATTTTATCTGCCATTCATTAAAACCAACTACATGTGTAGCAATTAACTCATTCTTTACATGTTTTCCCGCATTATCTCTTGTAAGACCATGCAAACTATCATTTAAAGTGAAAACTCATTAATTGTAAATAAAATCTCGCATTTTTCAATAGAAAAATTACTTTCTCAAGACTTACTTCTACAAATATTACATCAAGAACACAGACATATCAATCATCATTTGGACATTATGTTCTCTCTTTAAAATGTTAACAGCTATGAAACAAATATTTGCATTGGCGTTAAGACAACATTTTTGTAAACAGAAGGGTTTCTCTACCACATGTGACATCAGTTCAGGCTATAACTGTAGTCAAAACCAATAGTTACCAGTAATTTTAACTTCGACTTTATTGATTACAAAAAATATTGTATAAATTGTCAGCAGTGTCAGAGAGAACCTGACAAAATAGAACCAAAACATGATAATGTCCAGAAATACAAATGTTACAATGCCATTCTGTTGGAAGCTACTGTCTTATATTCTAAAACATGACACTGCCATACACATTCCTCATTCCTCAGTCCTGTAATAGCTTCCAATCAATTTTTTATCATGTGCACCATTAATGGACCTGAATGTTGAATAATACATTAACAGTTTGCGGCAAAACCTTTTTCCTTTGGACTATTACCAATTTAGTTTTATATTAGCCAGAACGATTGATTTAAAGTCAAAACTAAAAATATAATCATTTCTAAAAGACGTGTATGTAACAATCAATCATTTATAAATATATTTGCAATGTCACATGTGCCTATGATATTACTTAGGTTAATGTTTCTTTTGCATCAAATTTAATATCGTGTATACCTAAATAGATACACAAACGGACACCATATGTTAACGTAAAAATTTACAAGAAGAACGCACAAGTCAATCGCCCATTGCTTGTTTCGCTGATTAGTCATGTCTTGGGTAAGCATGCGGCCCATTGATTGTTGTATAATCTCAATTAAATGGCCTGCTGACGTCCATATATGTCTGTTGCATGTGTCATATTACATTGCTACCTTTGGGCCATGATTTTGCACATGTTCCCATCGGAAATTGCACAGGTCACCATGTAGTATTCCAATCTATATTAATATATTCATTTTCATGAGAGAAGTCAGTGTCACGCACACATCCGGACATTGCAGTTAGATATTTTGTTATTGTCATGGGGTCGTTAGGCCACCGCATGTATCTTGTAGTCTAAGGGCCTGGTTGCTCAAAAATTTAACAGCCAGTTAAACAAACAGCCGTTAATTTTTGGATCAAGTTATGTATGTGACTTAACTGTTAACCCTTAAATATATGTGTTAATTGTAAACAAATTTGTTTCCTCGAATAATTTGAAAATGTTTTATAATCACATGGCTTTTAACATTTAAAGTTTTTATGTGGGTCTGAAATTAACAGACTGTTACCTTAACTGGCTTTTAACCCTTTGCATGCTGGGAAATTTGTCGTCTGCTAAAATGTCGTCTGCTGAATTTCTAAAATTAGCATTTTCTTCGATTTTTTTTCAAAGAATACTATCAGAATAGCAAACAGTTTGGATCCTGATGAGACGCCACGTTCTGTGGCGTCTCATCTGGATCCAAACTGTTTGCAAAGGCCTTTAAAATTCGGTTCCCGCACTGAAAGGGTTAAAGTTTTGATTCACCAGACCTGGAATATTGTACAGACAATTAACAAAATTGTGTTAGAACTAAATCAAAAGACATTAATCGCCATGGTAACTAAAATGACTTTATTGTGTTTCAAGTTTAGGCGGAAAGTGTCATCCCTGATCAACCTGTGCGGACTGCACAGGCTAACGACACTTTGCGCACATGCATTAAGCCCAGTTTTCTCAGAACACAACTCGTATTAACACGTTTATGGATTAAAAAATAATGATCTGAATATTGAGTTTCTCTTTAAAGCCTTCTGTTATAATTAATGTAAAAATACACAAATGCCTCATTACATCCCTAATAACCTTAGACTAAGTGGATAAAAAATGTACAGGCAACTTGTTATCTCTAACAATTCTCTAAAGCAAGCACTGTTGAAATTGTTAACTTTATTTATTAGCATGAAATCCTAAGTAAACTGGGAACTTGTATGTCATAAATCTGTATATGATGCAAGAACTAATTGGGTGACAGTTGTTTCCAAGAACTGTTTGAATCAGCAGCTAGCGACTTATGAAGGCTGTGTGGTTGCAGTTACAAGATTTTAAAAATAAATTCACAATAATCTTGTTATTTTATTAGACCAATATCACTTTGATCAGGGCCTTACTATAGTATAATTTGTGATTATTATTCAGAATATAGGTTTTTGGCACAGACTGCTTGAAGCATCTTTTTACTGTCTGCGTCTTTTTACTGTCTGGTTCAGACATTCATGGTATGTGAAGTAACTCTTTCAGTGCTGGAACAGAATTTTGAAAGCCTTTGCAAACAGTTTGGATCCAGATGAGACGCCACAAAACGTGGTGTCTCATCAGGATCCAAACTGTTTGCTATTCTGATAGTATTCTTTGAAAAAAAATCGAAGAAAATGCTAATTTTAGAAATTCAGCAGATGACATTTTAGCAGAATACAAATTTCCCAGCATGCAAAGGGTTGAGCCCATGTTTTCCCAGAGTGTGGCACATTTTGTTTTAACCATGGTAACTAACAAGTAGGTTTTTAAGACTTCCATGTTTCTTTTTTGTTTGTTGATTTAGATTGATGTGGAATGTTTTGCATTATTCCCGGCATGTTACAGCTGGCAATTAACCTACCCCCACTTATTACCCAAGCAAGCTCAGCTGCTCTTTGATGTTTAGCAATACTCCAAGCCCAGCTGCTATATGATATTTACCAATACTTCAAGCTAAGCTGCTCTATGATTATGATATTTACCAATACTTCAAGCTAAGCTGCTCTATGATATTTACCAATACTTCAAGCTCAGCTTCATTAATGACATTTACCAATACTTCAAGCTCAGCTTCATTAATGACATTTACCAGTACTTCATTTCCAGTGCATATACTAAGATTAGTCACAACCAACTGCTCAACTTGATTCAGAAGAAGACACAGCAAGGCCATAGAAATCTTCACAATGTGATCAGGCGAGATTTGAGAGTCATAATGAACACATAAACTCTGGTGTAACAAAAAGAGATTAAAACTTTGAAAACAAGTCCAAATTTCTGCAATATTCTTTAAAATGTAAAACGGATAAACTTCAGATTGCTGTTTGATATTGCAATAAAGTGAGCATACAATCAGTGTTAAAAGCAAAATAAGCTAGTTATTATCACAGTAGACAGAGAGTTTTAGAAATCAAGGTTTTATGATCTTAGTTCAATTTGAGACAGTAAAAGAAGTTAGAGCGTTTCAACAAGGTTTTACCCCAGTCTGTCATTCCATGATCAGACGTGAATACGTAGGCAGTTTTCTGGTCATGGTCGTAGTGATCCTCGATGGTGGCTACCAGTCTCTCAACGCCATCATCCACATAGCGAATGTGCTCAAGGTACAAACTGCAAAATACACATAGAACCGTAAGACACATTTTACTAGAGATGAGATCTTTCTTTTTTTGGATAGGTCCCTGCAAAGAGATTTTCTTTTAAAATCATGATTGTTTTTCTCCAGATTTCAAGTTAAACTTCAAATATTTAGTCTCCATCTCTGTATTGTCAATACATTATTCTACAAACTGGAAAGCTATGCATGATATTCAAATCAACAGATTAACAGGAACCTTTCATAGATTGTGTATCCCAAGCTTGCAAGAACTTATTCTTGAGAGACACCAGTAAAAAGCGCTTTTAAGTGCTGGCATTTTTTAGAAAAAAAAACTACAGCAATCACAGCTTTCAGCAAAAAATGTAAATCACGAGGACCTGGCATTAAGAAGCTTTATACGAAATTTCAAACACCTTATAAAAACTTTAAACTATGCCTGATCAAAAAGATATGTAATTTATGTAACAACTTAGACTTCAGGAGAAAAAAATAATACACTGAAATAACCGTATAACATGTATATAGGAGTAATTTTACAAGTACCTTCCATACTGGACTGAAGAAGTCTGATATAGCTATCATATTGCAAGACAATACAAAATGATAAATGCTAACATGTGTGACAACACTTTAGTAAGATCTTTAATTTATCATAAATTCCAAATTCATAATAACTTCTCTTACAGAGCAAAGAATTAATCTTGAACAGTTTATCTGCCCAAATGTGTCAGCTAAAAAAGATCAAAATGCTGTAAAACACAGGCTCGTATAAACAAGATATTTTTATTAAACAAGAGCAACGCATGGCGGGTGCCAACGCTCGGCTGTGGGTGCAGTTTTGAATAAATGAAAGCTTATCAGAAGTTTTATTATAGAGGTCACAGTGACCATGACCTTTGACCTAGTGACCCAAAAATGGGTGTGGCGTGTGGAACTCATCAAGATGCAGCTACATATGAAGTTTCAAAGTTGTAGGTGGAAGCACTTTGATTTTAGAGCCAATGTTAACGTTTTAGCACGACGCCGGCAGACAGCTGACGACGAGCTGGCTATGACAATACCTCCGAAAACAGCCAAGCTAAAAATCTGTAGTAAATGTATGATTTAGACCTTCCAACCGTGGGTTATTTTACATGTATTTATTTATGTAAAAGTGTGTCAATTATTCAATGTTCTCATGAAAATGTACTTAATTTTCACTTTATGAAAGTGAACTTGTACTCAAGCATTTTAAATCTTATTGAACCTCTCTCTGAGTAAAGGGGACTAAATCCATTTATGTATCGTGTCGTCCCAAATAAGCCTGTTCAGTCTGCACAAATTAATTAGGGAAAACTATTTTTGCTAAGCAGAGACTTTCTTTAAACAAACCATAAAAGCGCCAATTGTTATCCCTGATTAACCTGTGCATTTGTACCTTCATGTAAAACCAACATTCATTACATGAGTATCACACTCAAATGTCTGCTCATTACCATTTTATTTCCATGACAAATGCTGTGTAATTGTTAACTCAGGCAAGTTGAAAGCATTGCAAAGCTTGTGACCATCTGACTAGAAAGCGTCTCAAAAGCATTCCATGTAACATGACAATTTTTATACAAAGGTTTATGCCCTGTAAGTGAAAAGGTTACATCTTTGGTATATTTATTTACATTTTTTTTTGTTCTGCATAAATTAGCATATGTTCTGCATAAATTAGCATATGTTCTGCATAAATTAGCATATGTTCTGCATAAATTAGCATTTTGTTCTGCAGGGAAATTAATGGATAGCATTTAACCATGAAATTAATAACAACATTGTGATGCCTGTTGTTTACATTAATATCATACTGTTGAAAGAGAATTAATTTCACCATGCTCTTTGTTTATATTGCAGCAAATTAATTTCCTGAATAGATGTTTGACATTTAAAAAGCTGTTAGAATAACTTTGATAGATAAGCAGTTTTAGTTGAGTTTCGGTTTATATAGAGAAAGGACATACATTGGAATATTTTATAGAAATAATAGAAACAATAGAAAATAAGTGTTTAATGCTTTATATGAAAAGTAAAGTATATTGTGAAATATTTAAATAACTACAGTGTAATAAAAGTATAATATAGTTAAAAGTGAAATTGTGTGTTTGTCTTATTTTCCTGAGGTGGATTAATTAAAATAGACCCAATAGAACAGCATGTATGAACATTTAACATGTTCAGCATTGTCAGAACTTTATATACAATAAAGTCAACTGAGTGAACAATGATCTCAGTATCATAATGTTTTATGAAAATTGTTTCATTTGTATTGCTATTATTTATCACTCAAAAAGCATGCTTACTAATTGTTAGGTAAGGCTTAAATGCAACAAGTACTATAGTGAGTATAGTCACAACATTTTAAAAGAATTTATGCAATATATACATATTACAAGCATATGACGGTTTACAAAAGACAGGCTGTATTTGGTTAGAATATTCAATATTAAGTTTAAGTATGTGTGAATTCTTTGGCTACTCCAGGATCAACACTATTGAATTCTACATTTTTTAAACAAGACAACTGATTTTTTGGACCAGTGCCTTTAATCAAGTAGAGATTGTGCACATGAACAGGGCCTTTAATAACAAACATTCCTCCTGACAGTTTTATGTTAATAAATCGCCATCACAAGATGCTGTCACATGGGGAAATAAACAGTATGTATAAATTTAGGGCGTCCGTAAAATGACAAACAAGGATAAGAATATAGTTGACTATGTGCACAATAATGAAATGTTACTGTCAAAAATGAAAATAAATGAAAAATGTTCAAAATTCAGTCAAGGTTCTTAAAGTTGACATTTGCATTTTGTTTCAGTGCATTGCTATTCGGTACAAATTTGGTCATTTGCTCATTTCAGCTGAAACAAATACAAAATTGGGATTAACCAGTCCTGAGAGAAGGAAAATATACTGTAATGGACTGGGGCCAATATTCAATATTTATAATAAAATACCTCTTAGATGTAAAATTAAAAAACTTTCATTAAAGAAAAAACATTTTCAGATATGTGCTGGCACTATTGTTACAGTAAAGGAATAAATGTAAATTAATGAATGTTGATATTGGAGTATAATATATAGAGAATAACAGGTTTAACTTCATTGCCTGATCTTTTGAAATATATCAGGCAAGGCTTAAAATAATATAACGGCGAGGCTTGCCGAGCCATTATTTTATTCGTGCATGATATGTTACAAATAGATCAGACAGTAACCTGTTTTCCGTTTATCATACCTCTACAACCCCGATTTCAAAGAAGTAATGAAAAAATCGCTAAAAAGCTGCAATTTTAGCAGAAAAGAATATGACTTTTGTCATTTGACGTGTAAATAATGACGTCATGAGCACATGCGCTTAATATTTAAAAAAAAATGTTTTTGCTGTTTGTGTAGTGTTGCATTTTGTGTTAAAAATATATTACATCTTGGTATCAAATTGTATGTTATGTTGAATCTGATTTGATTTTACTTAAAATGATTACTTTACAGTTTATCCGGAGTAATATGACCATCATCCACACACTGATATATGAACTTCCTGTTGACCATGACATACAAACAAAAAATCAGGCAATGTTATATCAGGCAGATATCAATGCGGTAGTATGATAAAATAAGTGCCTGCCATATAAGATTCGAATAACACAGGATTCTAATTGGAGTTCAAGATTATTACGTACACAATTTGAGTCTGAGACTGGAGTCTATACTTACGGAGAGCTGGGCCGCACTATGTAGCCGCTGTGATCTAGACCCCCCAGATGAAGAAAGTACAGGATCTGCTCTTGAGCCATTTTTGTACTGAGAATCTGGTCTGTCTTAGACTTCTCGAACAAAGCCTGAAAAATAGAACAAAATCGACAAGAAATTTATGAATACAATTCTTTTTTTATTATTATTCAATGCAATTAGTGATTTTGATCAAATTTTGGACCTAAATTTAAATCCATCGCAAATTAAAAATATCAAGGCCATTTTTAACTCTGGGTCAAAAACTAGAACACAGGGTCAAGTCTTCAACAAGTGGTGTACCCTGAACTAAGGTGAGAGCTTAAAGGCCTTAATGGCCCTCTGGTTCTCATCAATAAAAAAATCGGTTTATGTCCCTCTCAAGCTGCCTATGATTATAATTCTATCATATAATTGAAAAAACACTCTGATTCTCAACTTTTAAGAATTTGCAAGCAACGTAAAATTTTCAAATTTTGTCACAAATGATGATTTTTTCGCATTCCTAAGGCCGCATATTGTGGGACCCTTTTTCTTATCATATGTGGAACCTTTATTAGCTGACAGGCTTCCTCTTCTACTATGGATCGCTGGATATCAATTTACTTCTTGTCAAATGAGCATTTCATTAAAATGTATCTTCAATCAAACAGGGACAATCATGTTCTATCGTTCTCTCACTTATTATTCATGAAGTCTCTCTGAGTTAGGTAAAAGAATGGCTTACTATTGCCTAATTGAACGTTCCATTACCTGAAATCATGTATTTATTTTTAACCATATAAATACTTAGTACTTGTAATCTGTGATTAACAAGCATTTGGACAACAGACAACAAACAAAAGGCAGCTGAAAAATCTATATAATACCAAAGAAATGTGTTGTGTTTTCAAAATACTCAAACACATATTATTTATGTATCTTAACATTTTTGAGTTGAACTTTTAAAGAATGCAGATACCGTAAATCCACGAATATAATACGCCCTCGTGCATAATACGCACCCCCTAGTTTGGTCATAATTTATCAGTAAAAATTGAAAATCTGAGTAAAATACGCACTAAAAAAATCAGTGTCTGAAATCGGCAATTTCCGAAAAAAATGTGTCAATATATTTTTGTGTTGTGAAAATAGCAATCAATTTGGTGTTGTAACTATCTGTTTCACAGTTACACCCCGGTATATTGATCGGGATGTGTTATAGTGCTGTTGTTATGACAGTTGCATAATAAATATCTCTGTCTATTGTTTATATTACCATTGATTGTTACCGATAACACACGGGCCCCTTGCTGACATCCGGGTCAAGCAGTCATAATTACAAAAGAAAGAGCAGAGACGCTGTTTTTTTGTTTTCACATTTTATTTAATTTGACAATATTCGGAACGATAATAATTATAATAATAATTAAGTAATAAGAAGACAAAATGGTTACTTCCGTTTTATTAGTTGTCTAGATGAATTATCTTTCTGAAGTGTTACAAACTCGATACTTTATAATAACTTAAAATACAATTAAACAGCTTGTGTTTTTCATGATCTCTTTAATGAAAATACGCTGCTGTCATTAAGGCTAATTTGGGAGTAAAAAACAAATTAATTAATTATCACCTTTCAATTTAATTCAATCGGCAGACAGGTGATATAGACTCTACCCGTACGAAATAATGGGGCGGATTCCGGGCGTAATCGGGGCGGATGGGCACGTAATGTTGGAATTACGCCCGTACAACTGGCGGAATGAGTTTTACGCCCGGAACTAAAATTATTTCTGGGCGTAATTCAACTGTTTTTTCCGGGCGTAAAACAAATCCGGGCGTATTTTTATACTTAGAATTTGTATGATGGAGATTTGTGGACGGAATTTTGCACTTTGTTTCTTTCGTGGGGCAGAATTTCATACTTATAAAATATTTGTGAAGCCACATGACGGAATTTTGAACTTAGTAGTTTTTACAGAGAGTAATATTGGACTTAGCAAATTTCTATGAAGCTGAACAATAACTTAATAAATTTAATTTAAACCAAAGTACTGAACAAAATATTACCAGTTACTGATAACTTTAAATAAACGTTTTTAAATAAAAATATTTAATTGTATTTATACATTTGTACAATCAATGAACATTCATTATAGACACAACTATTTCAGTCACAGTATAATTAATTCAGCATAAAGCTTTGATCTAATTTATGATTTTCATGTTCAGATTCTAAAACATATTTTGTAGTATTTTTATAGTTAATTTGTGAAAAGCTGAAAAGGAGACAGACTTGTGAACTTGTGATCATGAATTATACTCTTAGATTTTGCATTATTATTGGCAATATTGCTGGTAAAAAAAATAGGAGATAACAATAACACATTTTAATTAAATATATTTTATCTATTGCTGACTTTTACAGTTTCCACTTATAATTTTAAGTCTGAGGGATGACCTGGTGCATTAAAAATCTATTTGCACTTATTTTTTAATTCACCGACCTTTAATTCTTCTTCTTTTTTGAAAATGTTGCTCCTTTTTAATAATTATTTCATAATTACAATAATGACTGTAAAGTTTAATAAAGAACAAGACTTGGTAATGTTTTCATCATTTTAAGGTTTTCTTTAACATTAAATACACAACAGTCTAGTTTAATATTATTTGTTTATATCATCAATATGAATGCAGTTTCTCTCCATGTTACTCTTTAAATTATTTTTTTTATAGTAGTTAAGATTTCCCCAGTCTGAAAAGACCATAAACATGAACACTCAGATAAACACTGACAACCAGCTGAGTTGATCTCAGGTATTGTGCTGCCCATTCAATATTCACCAAATGCTGAGTCACATCTGTACATGTTCAAAACCATCTGGGCTTATCAGGCTTCAGTGGATTGGTTCAGTGGTACAGGAAGTGAGTGGTAGAAGTTGCTGTTTGAAAACATTAGAGCGGTTAAGCAAATTACTGACTCTGAACTAAATTGTCAGTATAATACTTAAGCAAAATGAGGACTAAACTGTAGTGAAAAAATGTCTTGCAGGGAGTACTGTGTCAAAAACAATTTGTATTTAATACACATAATGTGGAAATGAAAAATAAGTTTGTTGCAAAAGAGGTTCAAATTGGCTCAGGTTTAACTGTGATTTGGTCTCACCAAATTCCTGTGTTTTTGGAATACTGCAGAACAGCATAAAAGGTTTGTATTTTTACTCCTTCATTCCTCTATTATTTAGATTATTAACTGATATAATTGTAATTGTATTTGTGTACTGTCCCAGTGGGAAATGTAAAAGGATGATGAAAAGTAGACGGGCATCTGAAGGAAAAACTACACAGTTTGAAACTAAAATGAAATACACAAATTTCTTTAAAATATATAGTATTAAGTACTTAAATTAATATTTCATTTTCAGATTATGTCATAGCATTAGGGAGAAAGGTTGCTGGTGGCATAACAAATTTTCCCATCTCGGACCTCAAAAGCCACATCACAAATTGAAGAATTTGTTTGCAAGAAAGCACAGACTGTTGAAAAAAACATGTTGTGAAAAAATGGACTTTTTTATATTTGCTCTGTGTGCGCGCCCGGATGATGAGCACAAAGCGGTCCTTGACAAAGGAAAGCTGGATTTGTTGATAGGTAAATCACAATTTTACTACACAAGTTATTGTATTATTAGTTTGAAATAGTTAAGTTCAAAATAAAGATTAATTCGAATTATACGATTAGTGATCCTTAGGGCTAGGCCTGTCAATAACAGAGTGTCTCAGTACCTTGCCGCACTAAGATCCAAACCTGCCCCCTTTGACCCCCAACATGTTTTTAATTGGTTCTGATCACATTATTTTACAGAATATTCAATACATTTTCAATAAACTAATTTTATTTTAACAGTGAAACTAGTTTTATCAATTAAAAAAAATAATTTTTAAATGAAAATGCATGTAATATTAAATAATATGCGCATATATAGCACATGTTGTTTGAAATATTCCACAGGGATAAATATCCAAGCACGTTCAAAAGTGTACTTAGTTGCCAAGTTTGGACCCTGTCTTTTTCAATTTATTTTATTTTAACAGTTAAAACTAGTTTTATCAATTAAAAAAAATAATTTTTAAATGAAAATGCATGTAATATTAAATAATATGCGCATATATAGCACATGTTGTTTGAAATATTCCACAGGGATAAATATCCAAGCACGTTCAAAAGTGTACTTAGTTGCCAAGTTTGGACCCTGTCTTTTTCAAATCCTAGCTCAGGGGCCCTGGATTAGATAAAAAGTTTGAAAAAGCAATTAATTCTACATAAGCTGTTAACAGTATTTGCAATTGGTGAACTGTAGTTGTACTAAATATCAAGTTGCATTTCAGATTATGACATAGGATGGGGGAGAATCGTGGACCTGAACAATACTGTGATAGAGAGGAATTCCTACTCAAGAAAGCAGTTTAAAAAACGCATTCAGTGTGAAAGAGTGAACTTTTTTATTTTTGGCTTGTATAAGAACAGTTTGTTTTTTAAAAAGTGCATGTCTATCAAATTATTTTTTATGTATATATTTTGAATATTTTTGTTGTTTGTCTTTAAAAGCTACATTGTATCTTAAAAGTATCATCAAAATGCGGAGCGAAAATGCGTACATTTTCCGCATAAGTTCCACATTTTTTGTGACTGCGGAAAAATGCGGGGACATTTTCAGCATTTGTTCCGCATTTGCAGAAGTATAAAATGGTGATCCATGTTTTTCAAATGTATTATCTTAAAATTAAAATAAAGATACTATGTTAAATGTATCTTGTCATATTTTTGACTAGTTTTTAGCTAACCTGAGCACAAAGTGCTCATGGCGAGCTTTTGCGATCACCTTTTGTTTTTTCAAATGGCCTGTCCTTATATGGGTATATTAACAATATGCATGTAATCCGATTTCCGCCCGGTATCTTAATTACGCCCGTAATCTAAGTTACGCCCGTAATTTTAACATTCCGCCTGTAATCTGAATTCCGCCCATAAACTGCTTTCCGCCCGTAATTTAAAATTCCGTCCCACCTCATTTACATATTTCGCCCCTGTTTTCCGCCCGGATTACGCCCGGAATCCGCCCCTCTTCTTAAAATCATATATAGAAAAATACGCCCGGAAATATTTTTTACGCCCGGAATTTAGTTTGCGATTCCGTGCCAATTCCGGGCGGAACATTTCGTACAGGTATTAGCATTATAAAACTAATATTTAATTACCACTCTTTACTTCAGATATGGTAAATATGCGGTAGAAAGATAAATATTGGTCAACTAAGAAATATTTATTTACGGGTATTGTCAGTTGTTGTTTTTTTCATTTGCTAATCTCTTTATACGACTAAGCGTCCAGTCGCTATTTTGTAGACAGACGACGATATTAACTGTGTATTCAAAGTATGTCTGCGCTTGAATAACCCAATATTATCCGATAGCTCCTCCCGTTCTCACGTTTCATTCGACAACGTCATTTAATGTGTAAGCGAGCTCATTGTTGATTGGCCAGCTACCATGCGCACTTCAATAACAATAAGGTAAAGCGATGTCTCAATATCGGGTACAGACCGGGTTTCGTTTACTGTTCGAATTGCGAACACTTTCATTAAAACAAAGAGATAAATATAGAAAACCAGTCCGATATATATGGCGGATGTTTTCAATGAAATTTTACTAGATTTTCACATTTTCACAAATAAGATTTTTATATAGCCAAATTCTCAATATTTTCGCAAATGACTCAATGGCGAACGACAGCGCGAGCCCTGTTGCACCCCTTTGATTTAATGGTGTAGTTCAAAGTGGCTGCCGCAAAGCGAATAACAGTGATAAAATTGAAAATTTGCACAGGAAAATTTTTGTTCTGCTCTAAACTCAAATATTATACGCACCCCCTACTTGAAGGAAAAATCGGCAGGTAAAAAAGTGCGTATTATATTCGTAGATTTACGGTATGTTTGAATGAAACGAAGCAATCTGTACTAACTATAATTTGAAACTGGAAAGAAGAAAAAATAAGATAATATTCAACATCTATACTTGGAACCAATTAAATATAGACTAAATAAAATGCAGTGTTTCAATTCAACCCACGTTGCTTGTTATACATGTTCATTAAAGAAAACCAAAATAAACACACTTTTTTTCAAAACTAGTCAGAATTCTTTTGAGACATTAGTGCACCGCACAATCTTCTTTTATGAATACATACTCATTTCCGTTCTAAATTGATTTTAAAGAATCTGCCACCAATGGAATCAATACAGGACAATTATAGCCAGCTCTCAACATCCAATAGCAAGTGATGTTTTTCAAGACACATAACCAAGGGTGACAGTGAAACTATTTGGCCCTAAGGCTATACATGAAATAAATTTTGATTGCAAGAACGAATGGCCATTCATCAAATTGATTCTGATTGATTTTACAGCATGATACGAGCAATGAATTGCACTACTATATGGTACCAGGTAATTCATGTTTGCATTATTTATCAATATTGGTAAGTGTTACCTTAAATCAATGTTAAACATTAATATTACTACTTCAAAAATGAAATATTGCTTTATGCAAACATCTTAAAAGGAACCACTTAATGCATAACTTAGTAACTAATGAAAATAAAGGACCACTAGCAGTTCCATAGTTCCTAAATAATATTTATGGGCTTTACTCAAGAAGGTCAACGATAACAGTCGCAACAAGCAATGTGTACATTGTACATGGATTACCAGTCTAATGCAACTGGGAACATATATGAATGCAGTCAAATTTATTATTTTAAAAATAAAACAAGATATGTGTTTGTCAGAAACACTATGTCCCCTTTTGCGCAGCTTTGAAGCTATATATTTGACCTTTGACCTTGAAGGATGACCTTGACCTTTCACCACTCAAAATGTGCAGCTCCATGAGATACACATGCGTGCCAAATATCAAGTTGCTATCTTAAAAATTGCAAAAGTTATTGCAAATTTTAAAGTTGGTACAAACAAACAAGCAAACACACAAACAAACCAACGGACACCTGGGCAAAAACAATATAAAACAATAAAATAATCAAAAGCAATAACTCTACAATAGAGGAGCATTAGTAATGGTTCTTGTGGAATGCTTATCCTCTAAACTAGATCAACAAATTTATGACGTTGATACTTCTTTTAGTATTCAAAATATGCTCTGCAAAAAATTCAAATATTCAAATAACACAAGGTAAAACTGCACAACTCTATTATGAACTGACCTTAAATAATGTGCACTATTTTGTTTGGGTACTATAGTGGTGTGCAACCAATTTTGTATGGCTTTTTAAATATAAAAATAATATTTCTACAATCAAAAGCTGTACATTGTTTTTAAAGAAGTGAGAATATTGGTGTGAGCTATTAATTTAAATATCCATCATAATTGTACAGTCATATGTCAATCTGCTGGCCTTGTGACGCCTGGGTTTACCTGAGCTTCATCAAACACCCATGAGTCCATGTCTTTGGCGTTTATCCCAGCAAGGTACTTCATATGACCTGGATACTTTTCAGAAAACATCCGCTCTTGGTTGCCTAGAAACACAATAATTCTTCAGATTTACACATATCTGAAGAGTGGCAATCATATTATGGTAATAAATTACACATGCATCGATCTATACAAAATCTTCAAAAATATTTGAACATTCTCAGAATGGTTACAATTGTCATGTTGTTATAATGTCAATCATCTTAAATAATCAGCAATATTGTCATAATCTATACCATCATTATCTTCATCACCATAAACATGGAACTATAAGTCTCATAAAGGGGAGTAAAACTGATTTATATCTATCTTCCATGAAAAACATTAAATTCTATTCACAAAAAAAGTAAATTCTCTTACTTCTATTTAGTAGTCTAAAATATTTTAATGTTTAAAAACCTATCCACAAACAGCATTGGAATTTCAAACACTGTTGTTTTTTCCATTAAAATGTGTAAATGCAGTCCTAGTTAAATCTTCACAAATATTGGAACCAAGTTTTGAAGGGCAAAAAGACAGTTAAGGACTATTTATAATATTTTAAGGTGTTCAAAATAAATACATTCATGTTCAATTTCAAACCTTTATACTATTGCCCTTTTACACTTCCATAAAAGTCCCATATACTGACAGTTTGATATTAACAACCACATTCCTACAAAAATGTCACTCTTATTTCCTATGACATTTTAATCAGAATGCAGAAATATGATACTAATGTGTTCATTAAAGTTATGATAAAAATAATAAAACTTCAATAGGATTGTTCAAGTTTTTAAATGCGATTGTGGTGTGCTTTTTGTGCATTTTTGACACAAGTAACACAATTTCCTTCATTTTCAGTTGAATTGTTTCCCCACGTAGTCAATTTGTTGTATATATATAGAAATTAATACATTATATTATACACGTAAAAAATACACAGAGGTATCATGAGCATTTTACATAAAAGTCATGCTAAGGTAAAGCCATATTTTTAATGATAATATGGTCAAGCTTAAGCACTTTTGAAAATGACCCCTTAATATACAGGGTCAAGGTGCTTGACATAGTCAAGAGCTGCTCTGTTATCAGGAATTTTCTATGGTCAGGGTCCTGAAGTATTTGATCATCAATAAAACAATCAGGATAATAAAGTCCCTTACCTTATTACATATTTATTTATGGTTATGATAAAAGTTGCATCTGACCTGCTAGGCGTATTCCTTAGCAAAAAGTATCAACTTAAAAAAAAGATAAGTGACACATTTTGTATAAATTTAAACATGAATGTCCAAGTCATTATACATGAGAGATGAAAAAATAGTCTGTCCCACCACAATGTATTCAAGATGATTGAGCTAAGTGGTTTGAAGGTCATTTTGTTTTGCCACCCATTGACTCCATGAGTTAAAGGTCAACTGCCTTCAGTTCCAGCATTATCTTGGTTGGAAAAGCACTGCCAATTACCAAATATACGTTAGGGACCAATAAAAAACTAGAGGGTTGTTTTATGAAGGGGGTAGGGGACATACTATTTTTGAGGCCATTCAAATTTGCCCACAACAGCAAAGAAAATTAGCTTACGCTTTTATCATTACCAGCAAACTATATCTGATTATATTAATGTTCATTGTAAATTAAACTAATGGGTTATGTTACAGAGAAACAATTCATGACAAGGCTAAATTGGTTGCCACTTATCTCCATGAATTAATAAATTGTATTATATATATATAACTTGTTTTCCCTCGAAGTATGTAGATATTCAAAGCACATTTTGCAAGAAATTCATAATTTGAAATTAAAAATTATTATCTCTAATTGTAATCATACCAGTTAGTACCACCCGGGTTTTAGGAATGGAAATAGAAATAGAAAAAACAAGAGCTGTCACCATAGGATGACTTATGTCCCCTATAAACACTTGCAGGGTTTTTTGTCTGATTTTGAGGAAAGGGCCTGGCCTTTTTTGAGGGGGGAACAAAATCGCGCGAAATGCCAGATTTTGGGGAAAAAATCACGCGAAACACCAGATTTTTGGGAAAAGAAGGAAAGTCTTAAATAATCAATTTAACATATTTTGCTGTTTTTAAAACAAATTCAAGGCAACAGATAATTTAATTATGCAATATGTTATATTTTCTACACTGGATCAGGTAAACTTATGTATTTAAAGTTTAAAAAAAATAAATATATATTTATTTTTTTTAAGGGGAAAAAAATGAAGTCTGGGGGAAAATTTACCTGCTGAGGCGAAAGAAAATCCGAGGGGAAAGGGTCATTTTTCGGAAGGAAAAAAAGCCCTGGCTTAATATATAGAAGTTATGAGCTTTTTTCAAAACCTAAACGCAGATTTTGAAACCTACACGCGGACCCTAAGTTCAAGGTCAATGTCACAGGGGTCAATTTGTTTGCGTATGGAAAAGCCTTGCCCATATACACATGCATGCCAAATATGAAATTGCTATCTGAAGCGACATAGAAGTAATGAGCATTTTTCGAAACCTAAACGCAAAGTGTGACGGACAGACGGACGGACAGTCCGATCACTATATGCCCTCCTTTGGGGGCATAAAAAGAACTATTGACATAAAAATAGGCAAGTGTAAACTCTAAGAGGTGACATGACAAAAAAAATTCTTATAAACTAAACTGAATGCAACAGAAGTTCAACACTCATGTTATGATGTAGTGACTTTGTGATATAATCACAGTATAATCTGCGAACATAATACATACTCTTTGTTTTGGGGACCTGTGTTATATTAGAATAGTTTTACATAAAAACAAATCATATTCCCATTAAAAGCGCTTTTAAATAATAGACTGTTTTATAGGGCAAATCATCGCAACCAATTTGATTTTTTTAAAGGGATCTTTTCACGCTTTGGTAAATTGACAAAATTGAAAAAAGTTGTTTCAGATTCGCAAATTTTCGTTATTGTTATGATATTTGTGAGGAAACAGTAATACTGAACATTTACCATGGTCTAATATAGACATTATATGCATCTTTTGACGATTTTAAAACCTAAAAATTATAAAGCGTTGCAACGCGAAATGATTGAATAATTTGGAGAGTTATGTTTTTGTCGTTAAATTTTGTGAAACTACGAAGATTGCTTATATAACGTATAAAATACATCATGAATACGTAAATGGATTCCTTTTTTTAATTTTATTCTTGATTTTTTACTGGAGCTTTTACGATCCAATGTTTACATTTATCGATATAAAGCATTTAATGAATAAGTTAAAAAATGCCAAAATATGTGGAAAGGCACCTTTAATGTGTCAGTAAAGTATATCAGTTATATTCTGCTTTAGTTCCAAAACATGAATGTCATTGAGATGGCATGTTAGGTAACTCACCTCCTGTGACCTTGGAGAGAAACTTTGGGGTGTCCCAAGACCATGTGTACTGGCTTTCATTGAATACTGTGTCAAACAACACTTCTTTGCCCTGCAGATCTGCAATTGGAACACATACCGGGGTATATTACATAATGAATGTCTCACCCTAATTTTTGCATAACATAGAAAATTGGCATGTTGCTACTTGCACAAAGTTGATGCATATTTGTTAAACCAGCAAGGTTTCATAAACAAAAGAGCCAGGATGGCCCTTACCAACTTTACCGACACTTATTTCAGAAGACTTGAACAATGGATCTAGTTTTTGACCCTACTTGACCCAGATTCAAATTTAGCATTCATATTGCCAAGATAAACATTCTGTCCAAGTTTCATAAAGACTGAGTCATAAACTTGGCCCTAGAGAGGTTTTTTCAAAGATTTGACTAGGTCACATATTTTTAGAGAAATCTGTTCAAGATTCAAACTTGGCCTTGATATTGTCCAGATAAACATTTTGACAAGGTTTCATCAAGCTTGAGTCATAATGTTGCACATAGAGTGTTATGGTTTTGTAAAGATTAGATCGGGGTTACCTTGTATGTAGGAGCAATGACCAAGATTCTAACATCGTCTAAATATTGTCAAGATAAACACACAACAACAACAACAACCAATTTAGCGTTAGAATTCACTGGTACAGTATGTTTTGCGTACCCGGGTACATTTAAGTATACTTACGAGTAAGCTAGGTACATTGAAGTAGTACCCGAGCCGACAACAATTGAGCTTTATTGACCAACATTTCTAAAAGGGTAATCACCTTTTGCGACAGAAGTTGGGTCTTCGTAAAATCCGGCCGTCAGTGCCACGTGACCCGGTCTGGTTGCCGTGGGAACCGCGGCGTGTGATATACCCCATAATCCCTGGGTTTCAATGATTTTCCTGCAAGAAAATCAAAGTGTCACATAAGTCATGAGTTTCACTTATTTCCAATGCTAAGAACGTCAAGTGCAGTACAAACCATAATACCCGCGTTTCAATAGTTTTCTACCTTAAGAAAATCGTTCGGTATGGTGCACAATCCTTAAATTTTCTTTTGTGTCAGAAAAAACACTAACAAGAGATGTGTTTGTCAGAAACACAATGCCCCCTACTGCGCCGCTTTGATACATGTTTTTTTTTCCTTTGACCTTGAAGGATGACCTTGACCTTTCACCACTCAAAATGTGCAGCTCCATGAGATACACATGCATGCCAAATATTAAGTTGTTATGTTAAGGGAAATAGAAGTTATGAGCATTTTTTGAAACCTAAACAGTACGCGAAACCCATAAGCGAAAGTTTCCAGGGTCGTACCCAGACAATTTTGAATGGGGGGGGGGGGGGGCAAAGGTGTAGGGTGCGGGAGGGGTTTCCCCTCCCAAATATATTTTTTTATTAGACACTGTTAAAGGTGAATTTTAATGCATATAAAAACCTTATTGTGTGCTATAAATTTATGGTATATAACAAGTAAATTAGCAATTAAAGGTTTTTGAGTTTCAAAGGTTGCTTTTCCTTCTTGATAAAACATCATACGTTTTTTTGAAGTCTAAAGCTTTAACCATTGGTGTGAAATTCACACACATGTTTAAAGCTTTAGATTTCAGAAATGTATGATGTTTTATCAAGAAGAAAAAGCATAAGGAACACTGATGGTTTAGGTGTAAACTATATTTTAGGAAATTCTTTACGAAATTTTCGTTGATTTTGAACGTTATTGAGGCTTAAATAATAGTCATAAACAAAAAACAAGCAGGATGTGCCTTGGCGATATGAAGCATACTGTACCTATTATTTTCTCACCTTATCCATGTTCATTTACCTGACCGAGTTTAAAGTTCACCTGCCCCGATCAAATCCAAAAGTACATGTTCTTTACAAGACATTACACATACTATTCAAAGATCTATTAATAATTTTAATCATAGATCTATGTATTATACTGCTATGAGACCATTTTGTTCCCATTAGACAACATTATCAACATTATTAACAAGACAAAATTAATCATAGCTGAAAACTTACAGCACTTGGCAAACATATCATATATCTTCTGAATACATATACACCTATTATGGAAATGGATGTTATAATTTGTATCAAAATATTGTGGTATATAAATCGTCTCATATAAATAGGACCATCAATAACACCCACATAAAGCATTGTCTCTGTCTCAAGATTTTAATAATACAAGATTGCATTATAACCGTATTTAAGTGCTCATGGACCTATCAAAGGCCTTTGATTACCTACCTCATGATATTCTCTTATGTAAATTAAAATTTTACGGCCTGTCCAAATCCTCTATTGACCTTTTAACATCTTACCTATCCCATAGAAAACAACAAATCAAAATTGGTAGCTCGGTAAGTTCATGGGCCCACATTATCAAGGGCGTGCCACAGGGCTCTATACTTGGGCCTCTTCTATTAAATGTATTTATAAATGATATATTTTACTTCATTCATAAGGGTATACTTTATAACTATGCAGATGACAACACACTATCGTACTGTACCTCAAATTTTGATGATTTAGTAAAAGTTTTACAAGAAGAGAGCAATATCCTAATAGATTGGTTTACTTTTAACTGTATGCAAGCCAATCCCGTCAGGTTTCAAGCCATTGCTGTAGGGAAAAGAACTTCTTCAAGAAATCCCTTTTTTAATATAAGAAATGCAAATATAAAATGTGATGATGTAGTCAAACTTCTTGGTGTAAACTTGGACTCCAACTTAAATTTTGATAATCATATTAGTAGTATATGCAGTAAGGCAGCACAGCAACTTAATATCTTGAAGAGAATAGGGAAAAACCTCTGTCGCTTAAGTGGACTTACAATTTTTCATTCCTTTATTCTATCAAATTTTAGTTTTTGCCCTCTAACTTGGCATTTTTGCTCTAAAAGTAATACAGATAAAATTGAAAAAATACAGGAAAGGGCGCTCCGTTTTGTATATGATGATTATAATATTTCCTATGATCAATTACTAAGAAAAGCAAATCTATCTAGCCTGTATATTAGGAGAATCAGAGTCATGGCACTTGAAACTTTTAAAATTATAAATAATATGGCACCCCCTGTTTTAAATTACCTTGTTATTAAACGTGACGCTCGTTATTATTTCAGGTACTCCAACTTTCTAGAGATTCCTCAGGTTAAATCAACAAAGTTCGGTAGCAACAGTTTCCAGCATGCGGCTCCAACTCTGTGGAATTCTTTGCCAGAAAGCTTTAGAAAAGCAAGTAATTTTAATCAATTTAAGAGCTTTATTTTGCATTGGAATGGCAAAGAATGTAAATGCTCAGCATGCAATGTCACAAAGGCGCGCATATCTGGCACACAGATCTGGAGCGGCATGCCACACTGTTTCTTTTGCTTTGTTATGGTTGCTTTAGCTTTCCTTATTTTTTTATTTTTGATTTTGAGTAGTAGTAGCAGGAGGAGGAGGAGCAGTATCAGCAGTAGCGATAGTAGTAATAGTAGTAGTAGTAGTAGTAGTAGTAGTAGTAGTAGTAGTAGTAGTAGTTGTAGTAGTAGTAGTAGTAGTAGTAGTAGTAGTAGTAGTAGTAGTAGTAGTAGTAGCAGTAGTAGTAGTAGTAGTAGTAGTAGTAGTAGTAGTAGTAGTAGTAGTAGTAGTAGTAAAAGTAGCAGTAGTAGTAATAGTAGCAGTAGTAGTAGTAGTAGTAGTAGTAGTAGTAGAAGTAGAAGTAGTAGTTGTAGTAGTAGTAGTAGTAGTAGTAGTAGTAGTAGTAGTAGTAGTAGTAGTAGTAGTAGTAGTAGTAGTAGAAGTAGTAGTAGTAGTAGTAGTAGTAGTAGTAGTAGTAGTAGTAGTAACAGTATTATTATTAGTAGTAGTAGTAGTAGTAGTAGTAGTAGTAGTAGTAGTAGTAGTAGTAGTAGTAGTAGTTGTAGTAGTAGAAGTAGTAGTAGTTTTAGTAGTAGAAGTAGTAGTAGTAGTAGTAGTAGTAGTAGTAGAGTAGTAGTAGTAGTAGTAGTAGTAGTAGTAGTAGTAGCAGTAGCAGTAGCAGCAGCAACAACAACAACAGCAGCAGTAGTAGTAGTGCAATTTAAAAAAAGAGGAGTGAATGTCACCTCTATGCCACGATACAACACTCTATTACGACCCTGCCTTTTTCTAACCCTGAATGTCCCACGCCAAAATTTCAAAATGGTGTTAACAAATGTATTTACTATAAACACGTTTATAATAGACATTTCCACGACCCAAGGTAAAAAATAACGCATTGAAATCTATTATTGTTACTACACACGAGAGCTGTCTTTGCATCAGGAGCTTATCTAACACAGTCACTACGTTTGTACCAAACGACCAATAAAACATTCATTTTATTTGTAATAGGAGCTGTCTGAAAATATACTTAATGCATTTCATATAAACCAAATAGTGTTCAGTTAAATTGCCATACAGTGCTTTGATTGGATCCAATGCTCTTTGAAAATTGATCGAATTATTTTCTGTTTTCTGGAGCTAAATGGACAGTCTTTCCAAAAGAATCCTAATATAAATAAACGCGTCGCGAGAATTGACCAGGTGGCTGATGATCATTGTTCCAATGATGACTTAAGGTCATCAACCGGTTAGTACCGACTTGTTCGCTCAGTAACTCAACTGACTACTAGCTCTAAATCTGCTTCTAAAGATGGAATGAATGTGCCATTCTCGTTGACAACGATCATCGGCTAGAATAAGCTAGAGATGACTTGACTAAATGCCCTACACTTATGGGATAACTTTATGTTATTTCCGCACTATTATAAGAAAGGGATTGATGAAAATGATCATCCGATTGGAGACATAGGTCCATGAAAATGTGAGACATGAGCAAATACAGAATTATTTGATATTGTCATAAATACTTTTAAGATTGAGGGTTTTTTTACGTTCCTGACAACTACATTGCGCTTGTAAATGAACACATTGGTACTAAACGAAATGTAATCTGCTATGAACAGTGACCTTTTCCAGCTAATTGAGACGTCGGTTTCTTGCACGTCACAGTAGCAAATCTTTTGTTGTTTCATGAGTACAACAAATCTGTGATAAGGATCACATACAAGTGTACCAAATATATATGCACGTATATATATATCAGTATAATATACCGGGTATTGCACACATTTGTATGTCATTGTCTGGGAAGCCATTATAGCCAGATGGTTATTTGAGGAAAGGAAAATTTATGAATCATTTCAAACTCATATCTCATGTCACGATTAAAGTACGTTAAAAGTCAAAAGTCAGTAGCCTTTTCCGTACAAAATACAAATATTGATTGTTTTTCAATTGTTAAATAAAGACTATACATGCGTGGATTAAAAGTGTGTGCAAATAGGTTATGGAAATAATAAAATTATAATAATAATAATTCATTAAAAGCCTTTTATTGCCTAACCAAAAAATATTAATATTCTAACTGTCAAATACAAACGCACGTACAATGTTGACATGATACCATTTTGCCATATAACGATTATGTTTAATGCTGTAATATGACAATGTATTGCCAGCATTTGACACGATGTCATAACATGTATAATTTAAAAGTCGCGCCCGAATATACTACGGCATAATTGCAGTAGTATTGAAAGAAAATGAAACCGCGGTACATAACAGACTGTTCGCCCAGCATACGCTCTAAAGTAGTGTATACTACTACTTTGCAGTCAATGTCATCCGACATAATCCAAACGTCGTATAAATAATATTTGTTCAAACATTTTTAATTATTAACAGGTTTAAATTTGCCGAAGAAGGTTTTATTAAAAGAAATCTAATTCTTGATTAGAAACTGTTCAATAAACTCCAGTACCGCATTGAGTCTTGAGAGAACCTACGTATTCTTACCATCGATTTTTTTTGCATTTGTATGCTTAAATGACAATAATTTGTTGTTTAAAGGTAATGTTGCTATGCATAGTGACGTGAATGATGTGTATAAGTCTGAATAAATCTATTTTAATCGCTTCAAATATATGGAAACCAATTTATACGCATGCATAAATGTTAGCATAAATACTCATGGACTACTTGAGAGAAACAAATACACGGTGCCATGTTCGTTAGTATGTCAATGTTATGTATGAATATGATTGTTTGCATAGCCCATATAGACAACTCGTTAGTATGTCAATGTTATGTATGAATATGATTGTTTGCATAGCCCATATAGACAACTCGTTAGTATGTCAATGTTATGTATGAATATGATTGTTTGCATAGCCCATATAGACAACTCGTTAGTATGTCAATGTTATGTATGAATATGATTGTTTGCATAGCCCATATAGACAACGCTCGCACAATTACCAGAAACCACGAACATTTAAAATTCGCACGATACCAGAAACCAACGTGATTATTTTGTAAAAGAATAGATGACATTATTTGGTAACGCCGGACATATAGGATGGACAGTTGATCAAAGCTCCCGTGGAATGCAACCGCGAATTAATTGTTAATTTAAATCAATCTCTTTGTCGATAACGTGTCCCGTAAATGCTGATGGGCAGATTATATCGATAACATATTAATATCGACAAACACAGCTAAAACCGCGTGCAAGTTCGTCGCTTAAAAAGAACGGTCAACGCCGACACGCTAGGCACGTGTCAACAACAGAATTATGAACATCTGCACACTGTATGGGATCGTGTACTAAAAGAGTCAACATTAAAAGTTTCCAAAGCACGCCATTGCTTTCAATATGAATATGCATTTATTAAGTACACATGTAGATATGTTTACACATATTACAATTTAGGTTCACAATTGGATGTATGTTAGTTGTAGATAAGAGATACAATTCCACAATACGCATGGGTTAAAGGTAATAACCGATAGCGTAATCAAGTTTATATAAAGCGACTCGAGACTTACCGGTAGTATATATAGAAAAGTCTATCAACATTTAAACCGAAAAGAAACAGTGAGTCTTTAAAATGACATTTTAATAGAGCTTCGGAATTTAAATAGTTGTGAAATATCAATTAAAGAATGTCGTTAGTGGTATACTGAGTATCTGTAACCGTCATCGTTTTATAGAATTAAAAAAAGTTCGAAGTCAGTTGGAATACATTAGATCTATGTAAAACTTAAGACTCTTTCTTTTGCAACAATAATAGTGGCGTAAATCAATTTGTCTGTAAAGATTTTTAATTCGAATGGAGACTATTAAAACTGTAACATATCGCCCGTTGAACGGCACAAAGGTCTACTTGTTAATCAATACTGCACACAGGAGCCGGGGAGCTTTTTCTGGTTTTCTATGATCCATAAGTAAAAGAGCCCGATTTATCTCTAAATATTGACGTTTATAACAGTCTCGTTCGGCCAGTTGTTTATTCTAGCTACAAACAGCACACTTTAACGTTTCACAAATATGCGTGGGCCCATGTACTTGGTTTAAGTTTAAGTGTTTTCATTTTAATGTATATATGCTTCACTATTATTCATATTACGTTTTACAGCTTATTAATTTACAACCGTCTGAAGTGAGTGATTATGTTTATCATAACAAATACCGATAAACTCCACACACACAAAATAATTACGGAATAACTATCGTATATAATATTACCTTATATGTTCAGGTTCCAAAAAAATATTTTATGTCTACGTAATTAACCACAAATGAGATAATTAACACTATATTATCATACTAATTTTAATTTCTGAAATTTCTTAATGCAATGAAATAACACAACATTCGCTGGCTAATATTTTCGTGCAAATTCATATGATATGCAGGCAAAAATAACACCTTACAAAGAATTGCACACTCGCAACCAATCCAATTATTTGCATAAAAATTATGATTGCAATAAAATCAACACATTTAAAAGTACTCATATACAGATTTTAATAAATTTAATTAAGATTTTTTTTTATAAATTGCTCATATTAATGCGATGCATGTATATTATCTTGCAGACGCTGTTAATGATTTTGTATTAAGCCGCAACTGCTGAACTCGACACGTTTAACCTTATTATATTTAGTCATGCAATACGACGGCTGTGTTACATGAAAAACACATACATTTTCATTTGATTTTCATAAAACGAAACGAAACACATCAATCGATTTCTGGATCGTTTACAAGTACTGCTGTTAGTATTACAGTGCCATGTGCAAACACTCCTGTAGCGACTGTTTTTGTGATGTTTTGTTATTGAATGAATAAGCTTATACGCTTATACGCTTAATAATTTGAGTTCGCTTGTCAAAGAAAGCGTAGCATAGTGTTAAAAATCAAAACAATTAAACATAGCGAAAATTATGATACAGATGTATGATACAGATACACATATTTAAATATTGGTTTAAATTAATATCATGTACAAATGATAATCCCATAAAAATAACATACTCATTCATGTTCAATGACGCAGAACAAAACATAACATACAACAATAGAAATTGGGCTTATCAAATCAAATCAATACTCGAGCAGCTAGGTTTAACTTATGTATGGAATGAACAAGAAACCCTGACAGAAAAATCTGAACAAACATACACTTATAATCTTATTAAACAACGATTATTTGATCACTATAAACAGCACTGGTACAGTGAAATCATTAATTCGTCAAGACTAAATACATACTGCCGCACGAAGAACACGTTTAATACCGAACCATACCTGGATATCATTACAACGAAGAAATTTAAAATAGCACTAACTCAATTCCGCCTATCATCACACAGATTAGAAATAGAACGAGGTCGATACCACAATATTGCACGTGATAACAGAAAAAGTAAATTTTGTAATCTAAATGTTGTAGAAAGTGAATACCATTTCTTATTAATTTGTCCATTATACAAAGATATAAGAAAAAAATATTTAAAGTCATATTATCAAGCGTGGCCAACATTAAATAAGTTTGATATGTTAATGGGAACACAAAATAAAAAAGAAATCATTAATCTTTCAAAATACATATATAATGCGAATTGTTTACGGAACAATTTAGAGACACATTAATTAATCTACGTAGACTAATTTTTTCTCTCAGAATTCGATGAGCACTGATACGTATCGATGTTAAAGTGAAAATAATTTCGCAAAATAATGTATTCTGTGTCACATGATTTTATTACCAACTGTCATTATCGATGTTAAAGGAACATATCTTATGTTATAAATCAGTAAAATATCTGTGTCACATGATTTTATTACCAACTGTCATTATCGATGTTAAAGGAACATATCTTAGGTTATAAATCAGTAAAATATTTGTTAACTTCTTCCATTGCATAGTTTTCATAATTATTACTTTATTCTCATAATTATTATCATCCATGTCTTTACACGTGTATATTATACATTTGGCTAAAAAGCAACTTTATGCTTAAAAGCTAATAAATGTTGTTGTTGTTGTATGAGAGTAGTGACCATTGCCTCTAAGGAATAAAAGCAGCTGATGTTACTCCGAATAATATTCAAGTTCTTGAAATCGCCCAAGTATTTGGATAACCAACAATATGGGAAATTTATCACGTGAATTCGTGCAAATTTGGTAAAATTTATCCTTAAATAAATTTATTTTCACCATGTTCCAACTATGTATATCATGCTAGGTGAATTAGGTATTTCAATGGCGTCTATCTAACACCAAACATAACTTGCCACTTAAATTCGATGATTTTATATGTATTTAGGTTTTTGTCAAATCGGAACAGTTATATTTAAATTTAAAATATTAATTCAGAGAAAGAAAACGTATCTTTATTATTATTTAAATAGTACTCATGTTATTATTTCAAAAGATCCTTTTTCGGAACCAGAAGTAAAATTTAACGCAGATTGTAACTATACCGGAAAGTGAAACGTTCATAACTTCGTTTCTGAGCCCAATGCAAAAATGGGAATACATATCTGTATATCATATGCGGTCTACGCCACTTTAACAGGCGCATTTTCGCTGCCAGGTCAAAATCTATACTGTTCGCTCATGAGAACCCGCGCATTTCCGCTCCTGACAAGACTGCACGGATGCCTAGTCCGGTCCGGAGCTACGCTAGCCGCATATGGTAAAATAAAACTGCACGGATACCTAGTCCGGTTCGGAGCTACGCTAGCCGCATATGGTAAAAAACCAATTTTTGCATGGCGAGGCTAAAATGGTTCGTAGAAACAAAGTAAACTTCGGAAGGGAAGCATCCCTATAGGCTAGAGGTAGTGGATAACACACTTTCACAAACCGTATTAGATAAGACTAACCACTTAATAATATAAATATTTACACAATGATAAGAGACAGATGATAAATCTTGTATAAACACATGAACGAATCCGAGAAAATCATAAACATTTCAACACAAGATATAATATATGGTCGAAATTTAATGTTGAACGCGTTTACATACCCAGGTCATTTCAAACTTTAATATTAAGGAGGTACAATTAAATGCAGAAGTCTTCAATATACATGTAGTCATCTATGTTTATTTTTTGTTATTATCAGGCCGTCCATTGTTGCCTACACTTTAATTTCATTTGATTGTAAAAGGAAATTAACGTCAATAGAGAAAACATCGCGAAGACAATTTGAAAATGTAATGATATTACCCCCGTAATTACTCTATGTTTTCGGACACTCTAAGTTTTCGGACACCCCTATTTTTAACAAAATAATTATTTTTCGTGACTCTAAATTTTCGGGCACACGAGTTTTCGTCCATAATTAATGTCTCAAAGTTTTCGGACAGTATATTGTACAGCGCTATTTTACCAAATTTCGGTCCTGTTTTCGATATTTAATGATACTTCGATCGTGGGGTTTTACAACCAGATTAACATGATAAAACATCGCATGTGCATGCCTGAGGGCAACGTACCATTACATTTGCGTTATTCGGTAAATAAGCTTTCAAACCGGTATGAAAACAATGGTTTCGCCCGATAACATAAGCGTTATGACAATAACCAGGGTAGTGTCAATTAACCGTTCAATTATCAACCGCAATGGTACTATCCCTTCTGAGTAAAATAAATGTGACAAATAGTAAAAGCTTTAAAGTACGATGCTGCCTATTGCAAGTTTTACGAACAATGGAATGTGTTAGACAACTATCGGAAATGAACAAACAAAGAATTCATAGTTTGCTTTTTTTATAGCGTTGATTACAGGTTCATACTAGCGAGTATCGGTACATCACAAGCTATATTTGAATTCGTTGGTCAAAGTACAACCTTGTAGTAACTTTCTGTCAAATAAATTAAGCATTTAAAATTATTTAAAATGCAGTGCAAACATATATAACTGTAATATATACTATAGGGCATGGTATTTTACAAGCGAGTGCTATTACTGGTAGTCGTTGATACTATTGACGCTATTTTCGGACACTTCAATTGTCGACTCTAAGTTTTCGGACACCTGTATTTTGTGAATATTTTTCGTATCTAATTTTTCGGACACGAAAAATATAATTATTTTTAACTGTCCGAAAACATAGAGTAATTACGGTAATGTGGATTTGAATGTTTGAATAGATAAATGCGAAATAATGTTTTAGATGATTTGTAACATGTGAAGAACTGACACCCCGCAAATAGATTTAAATAATGTCAGTATATATCAGGAAATATTCGTATTCGCATTCCGTAGATAAGGCCCACCGAGTACTTGACCTGCGTACGATTATCGCTTTTAACACGTTTCTTTCCCAGTGTCTAAAGTACAACGATTAGCAAGGTAAAAAGTGGATCGCAAATATCCGACCAGTATAAAAATATATAAAGAACATACAATTTTGAAAAAAACACGTGATGAATAAAGTGATGATAATAATGATGGCCCAGCGTTTTTTCACCTGTAGGGGAATAGTGGCGGGGCCCGTTCAAAGGGGAAAACACGTCGTTTTTTAGGAAAAAGGGAACATTAAAATTTCACTCTTTTATATGTAATGATATTTATTATATGAATACCCATGTATGTATGAATGTAATATTCACAGCTGAATATCTCTGTCTTTTTTCTTCAATATATATCAATGATTTGTTCAACATTAGTTTCAGACAATTCAGCCATCATGCACAGTCTCAGTTTTCCTAGCCAATTTGAGTCTAATTGGGATTTTTTAATCGATACAATGGCAAATTTGAGCATTTTTTATCGATACAATGGACCGAATTGGAATCTTTTTATCAACAAATATTTACACAATATAGATACATCAGGCATTTTACTGGCCATTTTGAGAGAAAAAAAAGCAATGCATGTTAAAAATCCACTGATCTTGGAAAAACTAATTTAATATAACTCTTTATAATAATTCAAAATGATATTAATTATATTTATATACTTTGTTAGTTGTTTATGAAATAAATTTGAGATATATTTATCATTAGACAGTTCTTTCTATAAAAAAAACCCAAACTATTTTATTATTTTTTACTTCTGGAGGGGATTTTTTCTACAACATTGGGGAAAAATATATACTCTTTCTTGAGGGGAATGGGGCCGAATATCGACCCTTAAATTGCCATAAAAAACACTGGATGCATAAAATTACGACGAAAAAATGACGAGGATAATGATGACGATTATCAATACAAATACGACAAAGTTTATGATTATGAAGATGATAATAAGAATAGCAATGACGATCACACAGACTATAACGACCATGACGAACACAGTTACGACAACGATGGTGATGATGATTATGATAAGTTGAGTACGGTGGTGGTGATGACTTTATTTATGACAACTTATTAACTAAAAAGGGACCTTTTCACGTTTTGGTATATGGACACAATAAAAAAAATGTTTTAGATTCGCAAATTTTCGCTGTAGTTATGCTATTTGTGAGGAAACAGTCATACTGAACATTTATACCATGATCTTAAAATAAAATATCCATTATATGCATCATTTGACGATTTAAAAACCTAACATTTATAAAGCGTTGCAACGAAAACCATTGAATAATTCGGAGCGTTCTGTTGTTATATTTTGTGACCCTACGAGGATTAATATATCACTCTTTGTAAGAGCATGGATGGCCGAGTGATCTAACGGTTAGACTTTTACTCCAGGGGTCAGTGGTTCGAGTCCAGTAGAGGGTTACTTATTTTTCTTTCAAAGTTTTAGTCTTGTTTTGTACTGGAGATCTCCAGTGTTTACATGTATCAATATAACGCATTGAATGACAAACTTCAATATCTGCCAAAATCTGTGATTTTGTCACATTAAAAGACCATTTACAGAAGATAGATAGACACTGTAATATATACCTAAGAAACGGGGCGGCTGATTTTCCGTCGGGCTGCAACTGGAGGATTTTGTCCGCCCGCAATCCATCAGCGACTATGAAGACGAGTCTTTTCGCCGGCGGCGGAAGTGGCGACCTCTGGGGTTCCATGCCAGTGACAAGCGGCGTGGCAAAGAACACATCGAACACGGAGAAGAAAAAAATTATGTGTATGAAAACTCCGATCGTCACTATCGCCCACAGCTTCATTGTCCCGCCTAGTAGTGCTTGTACACGCTCTCCTGTGAAATTTCTGGAATTAAAGAAATGTGTCTACCCAAATCAATATCGATACTGCCTCTGTCGTTCTCAGAAACCTATGTATCGGTAGTTCCCATCAGGTGCGGAATGGAAATGAAATATACTTTTCTCCCACGTTCACTTATCCGCCACAGTGTATAATAATTATAATGGAGAACTGCTTTTATATGCTAAAATGTAAAATCGCTTTTTATCCTAAATAAGGAACCAATATAATGCCGTAGACATTCTGAAAGGAAATTACAAGTTTAAACGTATCATATCATAATCCAGTTGTTTTTTATCACAGATAATAATGTTAAAATCCCTTTTCCCTTTCACAAGCACTAATACGCTTTCAATACTTTGCACTAAGCCGCTATATTTAAGTTTATGGTGGTGTGTATCAATGTGACCTTTTCTATTCAATGGGACAAAGTGGTCACCGTGAAATGATTAAATGATAATACGGTAGGTAGACTTTGAAACGTGTAAACAAACATAACCTCTCAATAGAAAGCAAGATCGAATTATTGACAGATTTTAATTATTGGCAGGGGCCTATGTTTGTATAGGCCCCATTTGTTGGAAACAATTTTATTCGAAACCGAGACATGTCGAAGCGCAAACAAATTGTGCAAATACAGTGGCATTTGCAGTTTTGTAAAGTTTACCGGACCGTGCATGTATGGATGATATTAAGTGATTGATGTATAAATATTGACACTTATTTTTAACGTGTATATGTTTACTGTTATACCGAGACACGAATTCAATCTTATTCGTTTTATAAAGGTTAAGATGAAGTCTTATTAACTTAGGCACAAATGTCCAATGTGTGCCAGGCCCACTGCCGATAAAGAATGGGTTCAAATGTGGGTTGATTTGGCTCCAACAACTGAATCCAACGTGATAACATGACCGGCTGTTGTAGCCTTTAGAATATCGTTAGAATAAATATCTTTATTTTGTATTTATGAATCTTATGTATTTATGTTGATGTTTCCTTTGTATAAATATAATGTATAAATGTAATTCTGTTAATGCATTTATGAATCTTATGTATTTATGTTGCTGTTGCCTTTGTATTAATATAATGTATTAATGTAATTGTGTTAATGCATGTGTGTAAAGTGTCGTCCCATATTAGCCTGTGCACAGGCTAATATGCAACGACAATTTACGCACATGCAATAAACCCCTTTTGACAGCACGGCACATATATTAATAACAAAATCTATATGAAAATATTTATTAAATGTAATAACACAGCCCCCGAGTATACAAGCTCTTGCTACTATAAAATGACAGGCTCATAACCAGTTGATTAGGAAAACTGACCGTTCAACTATTGTTTCCGTTTATAATTTCTAAACGAGAAACGATAACTTAGGGCTCCTTTTTCGGCTAGCATCGTTGCAAAACGCACTGCTGCATCTCAATTATATTAAATTCCGTCAATGCAGTAGTAGAACTGCAATGCATATGTTTGTTTCTCCAACATATTATTGGCTGTTGACAAAGGCCAATAAAGGTAAAACCTGGTTTGGGCAGCAAAGCCGAAAATAGGATTCGAGCTTTAAATATTTTATTTTCTCTCTAAATTAACCATTTATTAAGAGCTTCCACTACCAGTACGCCCTATTATAATGGAAACTTAATACCTTCATCCACAATAGGTCATTAATTCACACCACAAATCTAGACTAGTCATACATCACTACAATTTAATATCCTTTGCATGTTTAATTCCTCTGGTAAACATTTTAAACGCGTTGTATTTTAAATAAAAAACAACACGTTAAACACTAGTTGAAGAAAACGGTTCAGGTAATAAACGGATAGCTCACATGCTAACAACTGTCCTACGTATTCCTCTCTTTCTACTTCGATATGACTCCCTCGGATCGATTGTTTTACCGATGTAACCGGTGCAGTCACGCAGTTCTGAAATCGGAAGCGATATAAATGTACTCACACGGACAGTGGTTAAAGTGAATACTGGACGTGACTGTGTTGAAGTGGGGTGAATTGTGACTGATATAACAAAATGGCGTCATTTTCATTTAGTGTTTTTATTCGGTTAGAACATGATATTTTTACACGGTCAGTGTTAATGTTGCATTGAAATATATACATTTAGCACTACGCTGTTCGTTCAACTCTCAATTGTATCGGATAATAAATAAGGGAAGAAAACACTTCCAAATTTTTTACGAGACCATCTATAAATTGGACGTTCAAGCATAACATTCTTTATACATCGTTTTTGTCCACGTGAAACGTGAAAAATGACCAAAGAACAAAATTGTGTTCTGCATAGTTTAACGTTTTTTATCTAAGATAATATATTAATTGCCGAAAAAAATATTGTTTTAAATCCCACTTTTGTGATTTATTTTATAAAACCTAAGCCACCAACTGGCCTTGTTCTTTAAAACCATATAGGTCGGATATAAGAATTCTGCTGGCGACTCTGCTATTCTAATGAGAATCGCGCGATCTCTCGAGTAAGACGTCCTCTCTTGTTGTCTCCTGGAAAATGGAAGAATTAGACGCATCCTTTTTGAAGTACCAAAGTCGGAAGGCGGATCTGAAGACGGACGGAGGCGGATCTGAAGAGGGACGGGGACTGCGTATATGGCAGCAGCAGAGGACGGGGCGGACCTGGGGCAGAGATGCAGACCAGGAATTCGAGAGAGTGACTTTAATGAAAATTATTGAAGTGTCCCAGGACAGCGGTTCTCAATACGCTCGACGTGCTGGGAAACCATCTGGAAGTTTTGGTACACATGGTTACGTCATAAACGACCATAGATGCGGGGCAGCGCGCAAGTAGCGGGAAGATTTGCAGATATATACTTTGTACCCAGTTTACATATTGTATTATTTATTTAAGTATTTCTGTAAGCATTTATCTATAAAGGGTAAGACCTGGATAAACTATTGTATATAAATAGACAAACTAAAAATGTCTCCTCAAAAACTTCAATATTGTAAAAAAAAACATTATTTTATGATCTTTTCCTTTTTAAGTCTTGTCTCATTATGTGCTTTAAAAATCAGTTACAAAACATCGGGTCAAACACGTATTTTTCGGGCATCAAATACTTATGGTAGTCTAGATAAAACAGTATCTGGAAATTAAAGAACCGTAATCTGGGTACTATTTTACATTTCTAGTGCTGATACTGCTCATTTATGGAAAAGAAATATAAATATCAACTGCTAACCAGATGAAAGTATCCGTCCTCTTCGAACAAAAAAATCTGATAACGACGCCATTTTGTCATTCAATTAAAAAGATTAAACAACAACTAAGTTAGTAGTGGTATACGATTGAGCCCCCTCCCCCTGCTATTATCTGTAACTGACGTAAGGTTGACACATATTTCCCTGACATGAGGCTCCCCCCACCCCACACCCATCCTTACCACCCCGACTTCCGAGGCCCAAGGGATCGTTGATTAAAGTAGACAGCAATCTTCTTTGAGTATGATGAAAAATAAATAAAAAAACATCCATGTTCATAATTATAATGCATGTGTTTGTTCGGTGGTTATTTTTTGTGAAGCGAGAGGGGAGGGGGTCAAATAATAAACGACACAAAATTAGTTTTGTCTCAGTTACAACTTATGCTATGTTCTCGTAAATTTCTGCCCCTTAACTAGATTAGGTATTTCGCGCATGCGCATACATACAGAACACATTTTAAATACCTTGTAAATAAACGCGCAAATCCATTCTTCGGTTGCTTCATAACTACTAACTTTCTATTTGTGTATACATGTATTTGTTCTCTGTACATTCGCTGCATTTTCAGCGTAAACAGATGGTGTAGATATTGTCAAGCTTGTTTGCAAACTATTTTGCTACGCAAACAATCTTTAAATGTCGTCATGTAAATGACGTCATAGTAAATATTCAGATTATGTATGGAAGATAACTTTGCGCTGTTTTATAAGTTCTGAGAAGAGTTGTCGTTTAGAGAGTGATGGGCGTAATTCAATGATGCTTTTTAAAGGGATCTTTTCACGCTTTGGTAAATTGACAAAATTGAAAAAAGTTGTTTCAGATTCGCAAATTTTCGTTTTAGTTATGATATTTGTGAGGAAACAGTAATACTGAACATTTACCATAGTCTAATATAGCCATTATATGCATCTTTTGACGATTTTAAAACCTAAAAATTATAAAGCGTTGCAACGCGAAACGATTGAATAATTTGGAGAGTTCTGTTTTTGTCGTTAAATTTTGTGAAACTACGAAGATTGCTTATATAAGCTATAAAATACGTCAAGTATGTGTACTCGGCGGAATAGCTCAGTAGGCTAAAGCGTTTTTACTTCAGGACTCTGGCAGGACTCCAGGGGTCACTGGTTCGAAACCTGCTCCGGGCAATGTTCTATTCCTTTTTTTAATTTTAGTCTTGATTTTTTTACTGAAGCCTTTACGATCCAATGTTTACATTTATCAATATAAAGCATTTAATGAATGAATTAAAAAATGCCAAAATCTGTGAAAAGGCCCCTTTAAGTAGTAGGGCTGCAACGAATCCAAAAAAATTTGCTCGGATCCGATTCCGAATCCAAATATGGTTTATTGCAGTTTTTCGGATCCGGATCCCTCAGAATTTAAAAAAATAGAATTTTCTGTCTAAATTAAAGTAATCATTGTTTTAGAAGTATAATTTGAATAAAAAACATTAAACATTTATTAACAAAAAACATAACACATTTCTCGTTTAACATTGTAGCGATGTCCAAATTAAACGAAACCTTAACGCTTATTCACTTAATAGTATGCTCGTTAAAATACACTTTTCACTGTTCATAAGTTTGATGTTTGTTTTCACAAAAATTAACATATCAACATTGCCCGGGTCCAGGCAAGCCCTATGAGCACTGACAGGGTCTCCTGCTGTGGAGAAGATTCTCTCACTGAGCACTGAGGTTCCTTGCATCACAAGATAGCATTTAAACTTAGTATATGACGAAATATGCTTTCAAGACAATATATTATGCAGGAACACAATTTGACAGGTCGCGAAATTATGCAAAATTTACCTGAATCAACTTCTAGCCGCACTGGATCCACTACCGTTGTTTTAATACAACTCAGAAAGACAATAAGGATTGAAAACTTTATTATTAACATTATGAATTGTATTTGTGTGTAGATCCTCCATGATTTCGAATTAGTTTTGCTCTCGGGGCTCATTACGGAATGTGTAATGACAATAACAAGGTGCCTGTACCACGGCTATGTGTGGGACAATCGGATGCCAACAAACCATCGCTTCAGGTAACGTTTTTGATAATTCTTCATTAATTCAAAACCATTTTCAAAAAAATAAAGACGAGAGCCCGGTCAATAAAAAAGTTCATATGTATTGTTTTCTTTGGTTGTTTATGATTTTGAAGAAAGAAAACAAAAGAATAATTATGAATAAGGATGAATTGAATAAAGTGAATAGAAAGCATACTGGACTGGTTTATGAAAGTTTAATGACTTTCCATTTTTGGTTCAAATATATGAAGTGTATCATTGTTTAGGGACAGCGCTATTAACCTCTTGTATTTTGAAGGTATTTACCCCTAAACTGATGTCTACGAGAGATAGTTTAACATTTAATTGTTGTTTCTCTAGAAAGGTTGTCAATTGATTCCATAGAGATTGAATATGTTTACACGCCCAGAAAAGGTGTTCTATTGTTTCAATATGTTCACTACACATATCACATAGATTTGTGTTTGATAGATTGCACTTAAAAAGATATTTATTTGTAGCTATGATTCTATGGATGTATTTATATTGACGATTTCTCAGTGTGCTATCAGTAGTTGATTTATATGGCATGACAAACATTTGTTTCCAATTAAATTCTTTTCCTCCCAGAAGGTTTTGCCATTTAGTTTGAGCTTTGGAGATCGCGACAGGGCTTTTAATTTGAAGTGTGTAAAATATTTTGTTGGTTTTGTTTTGTTTTGCAGTTATGTTTTCTACGAATGTTTTTTTAGTACATGGTGTGTTATTTGTATTAATAGCAGCTTTAATATGTATGGGTATACTTTTGATCAATGTGTAGTACATCAGGAAATTACTTGTAGGTATTCCGTATATGTAGCATAAGTTTTCAAAAGAATAAGTCGTTTATTCTGTAGTCGTACAATTGATCTACATATTTTATGTTTTGTTCAAACCAATGTTTATATAAAAACGTTTTATTGTTAGAAGTTATATCTTTATTGTTCCATAAAATGATTTTACTGTTTATTTTGGTTTCTAAATTATGAGTAACTTTACACCATGCCGATAGAACATTCGATATAAATATGTTTTGGGTTGAAATTTCATTTAATATATTCTTGTCGATATTACATTCAAAAGGTAAGGAGTAACCATATGTTTTTAGAATTTTCTGGTAGAATAATTTCCATTTACTCGTATTGGTATTATCTAAATATCTTTTAACCCAGCTGCATTTGATTGCATTCAGGAATGAATCTGTGTCTGTTAGTCTGATACCTCCATGTTCTACTGGTTGAATTAATTGAATTCGCTTAATTTTATCAGGTTTATCGTCCCATATGAAATTTAATATTTCTGATTTTATATCTTCAATAATATCATTTGATGGGTTTGGAAGAACTGTTAGTGTGTAAATTAATTTAGGGAACGCAAACGTTTTCAACACAGTGTTTTTTTTCGATTAGTGTTAAGTTACGATGCCGCCATGATTTTATTTTTTTTATTTTTTTTGTAATTTAGGCAATATGTTTTTAGAGTTGTTTCATTTTCATTGTTTGTAAAGGTTATTCCTAAAGTTGTTGCTTCATCTGATGTCCAGTTGAATTTCATTTCTTTTTTTTTAATAGAATATTACTTTGTTTAAATTTACCTACTCGTAGCACAGTGCATTTACTTTTGTTAAGTTTAAGACCCGATGCCATTCCAAAAGAGGTAGGCGATTCTTTAAGATTATTGAATGAGTCACTACTGTCATTTAAAAAATAAGTTGCATCGTCAGCAAATAGGGACTGTTTAATTTCTTCGCCAGGTTCACAATATCACAATAATATTTAAAACTTTTTTGTTTGCATTTCTGGTCGTTTTTTTGTTCTTTGTAAAACGAGTACTTGGAGAAATTTAGAAGATTTTGTGGTCGCTTACGAATTATCGTACGGAACATGATCTACAGCGCCGAGATCCACGATGTAGCACTTTTCTTTTTATGTATAATTGATTGATTATATGCATATCTAACGATTCTGTTTTAACAAACTATTTAACTTACGCATTATTTTCACGGAAAATATGGACTTAAAAAAAACCACCTACAATTGAATACATGTATACCAATGCTTTTTAAAGGGACAGGCAAACACATTTAAGTTTATCGACAAATGCATTTAGTAACAAAACTTGAATATCTGTAATAGTTTTAAATACTTTTAATGGGAAGAAAAAGGTTTAGTAATACGCTGTCTCCTCTGTATTACAGCCAGGAACCGGTAAAAGCAAATGCATGCACACTACCTATGTACCACTTTGGTTATACTAATGAGTATAATAATGCTATGCTAGTGACACACGAATTAGCCAGATGGAAGGCGTTACAAACGCTTTTGTTATTTAAACAATTCCGATCGATGACTATCAATAAACGACACTGTATTTTCGACATTTTTAATCAAAACATTTTTGATTGTCTAAAAATAATGCAAACATTTTTTTTGTATTCGATAACCGATTGTTTTAACTGTGAACACATCTCTTGAAATATGCCTACTGAATTCGCTCATGTGTCTTATCCACTGATTTCGCCCATGAGTCTTTTCCACTGAATTCGCCCATGAGTCGTTTCCACTGAATTCGCCCATGAGTCTAATCGACTGAATATGCAGATGGCTCTAATCGATTGAATTCGCCGATCAGTCTGATCTACTGAATTCGCACACGCGTTTACTCCATTGAATTCGCCCATGAGTTTATCAATTGAATTCGCCCACGAATCTTATTAATTAATTTCGTCAATTAGTCTTTTTCATTGAATTTGCACATGAGTTTAACCCACTTAATTCGCACATGAGTTTAATCCATTAAATTCGCACGTGAGTCAGTCTACTGAATTCGCCCAGGAGTCTAATCCATTGAATTCGTCAATTAGTTTAATTCATTGAATTCGCCCATTAGTCTAATCCATTGATTGCGCCCATGAGTTTAATACATTGAATTCGCACATGTGTCTCATACACTGAATTCGCTCATGTGTCTTATCCATTGAATACTCCCATGACTTTAACTCATTGAATTCGCCCATGAGTCGAATCCATTGAATTCGCCCATGAGTTTAATCCATTTAATTCGTACATATGTTTTATCATTTGAATTCGCCCATGACTTTAATCCATTGTATTCGGACATGAGTCTAATACATTGTATTCGCCCATGAGTATAACACGAACATTTTTAATTCTATTGAACAGAGTGAATTATAATGCCTGTACCAAATACTTTAAGTATCGTAAATCAATCTCAAATGCCGTTCTATTTTGAATAACAAAATTGTAATCACTAAAGTAAACATTTTAAATAAATTAAAAACACATTAATCTCTTAAAGGGACTGTCCAATGGATTATGGTCTGAACAAAATATAAAATTATTGTTTTAGATTTTAAAAACGATTATCGCCTTTGATTTAAGGATATAAAAACTCAAAGCAGACTAAAGGAAGTATAACACAAACCAACACATAAGCCCAAGCGGATGGGAATTCCATATTATATTTCAAAAACGCCGCTCGACGTTTTTGACCTAAAAATAAATGTAGCTGAAAATCAGCTGACAAGTCACGTGGTACATGGTACTGTCATTTATTTTTGGCATAGAAATTACATTATTTCTAAAGAAAGAGATTTAGCTTGTTGAGCAAATAATTGATTTTCATTGAATATTTTTGATAAACCAATAAAATATACTTCATATTTAAATCAATATTTTTATTGGAAAATCACTTTTCACAAATACGAATATGCGGTCGAAAAGAATTCAAGATGGTTCGGACAAAAACAAGTGCTAGCGCTAAGACTAAAAAAAAACAAGAGATGCAAGGTACAGGCGTAATAAAAGGGAAAGGATAATAGACATTGGTATTCAGTGTGATCGATGGAGAAGAGTTAAAGAAGCTACTGGGATTGAAAAGGACGAGAAAATGATGGAAATATTGATCGATGCGTTTGTCTATTTATATACAATAGTTTATCCAGGTCTTACCCTTTTCTGAGTTTCATTTCTAAAATTATTTTTTTCAGCTGTACAGGTGTCAGTTAGCAGCAATAGATTATTCAAAACACTTGAATCGTCCTGTTTTGTTGGACAAAGAAGGAAATGAGAGGTATTTATATTATTGTTTTCGCCCTGTATGTTGGTTTGTGTGTTTGTTTGCGTCAAACTTTAACATTTTGCCATAACTTTTGCAATATTGAAGATAGTAACTTCATATTTGGCATGCATGTGTATCTCATGGAGCTGCACATTTTGAGTGGTGAAAGGTCAAGATAATCCTTCAAGGTCAAGGTAAAAAAAACAAATTCAAGAGAAGTAATAAGCTTTAAAGAGTTCATCTGAACCTACCAAATGAAAAAAAAAAAAAAAATCAAAGTGGCGCAGTAGGGGAGATAGTGTTTCTGACAAACACATTTCCTGTTTTTATTAAATTTTGAATTGTAAGGATCAATTTACAGATTTATGATTACTTATTGAAAGTTTTTATTATTAATAATTAAATTGAATTTACAAACATGATGTATTTAAGCTCAAATTTGACACATTCATGTGATATGAATAATAAGTATACATTTTGCAAACAATGCTCCTGTCATAAAAGAACTACTGCAGCAAAGTATGCACTGAATCAGTAAATTTATATTATGGCATATATATTGTCTATAGATCTTTATTCTTTTGTTTTGTTTTAGCAATTGTCATTTCATTTTTTCAAACATCATGTCAGTTATAAAACAATCTTTCAGGAGAAAAAAGGTGTACTCAAAAGCTGCTTGTAATTGGAGCACAAGGCCTGTGAAAAAAACATACATAACCGGTTTGATCACTGAAGTTATAAATGAATTCACCATAGGCAAGAAAAGAATAAGTGGCAAATGTGAACAGCTGCCTGAAGACTCCAAAAGAATTAGGTCAACTATAGCCCCCGTCACCCCTCCACCTACATCAATACTTGGAGATCAGCATGTCTCTAGATTGAGAAAAGCGAAAAAATGAATTGTTGCCCAAGACGTGTTTGATATTCATTTGAAGTTGACGCAGAAGTTATCTTTGTTAGATAACTATTAAGTTTCACATCTTTAGTGTAAATATAATTTTAGAAGTGTTTTGAAAATGTACAATCTTACATTATGTTATAAATAATGAATGCTCTTGGTTGTACAATGCAATTACATTTTTTAGGAAGTTTTAATATTGAATTTAGCATAAAATATTTTTTTTATGTTATATTTTGTGCGTTTTTTATCAATACATTTTTATGCTCCCCCAAAATTTATTTTGGGGGGAGCATATAGTTGCCGCTTCGTCTGTCCGTCCGTGTGTCCGTCTGTGCACAATTTTTGTCCAGGCTATTTCTCAGAAAGTAATGACCGGAATTCAATGAAACTTTATGGGAAGCTTCACTACCAAGAGGAGATGTGCATATTATCAGCCGGTTCTCTTCAGATGATTTTTCACAGAGTTATGGCCCTTTGAAATTTTCCATTGTACATATAGTGCAATTCTTGTCCGGGCTATTTCTCAGCAACTAATGACTGGAATTCTATGAAACTTTATGGGAAGCTTCACTACCAAGAGGAGATGTGCATATTATCAGCCGGTTCTCATCGGATGATTTTTCACAGAGTTATGGCCCTTTGAAATTTTCCATTGCACATATAGTGCAATGCTTGTCCGAGCTATTTTTCAGCAACTTATTACAGTAATTCAATGAAACTTGATGGGAAGCTTCACTACCAACAGGAGATGTGCATATTATCAGCCGGTTCTGGTCGGATGATTTTTCACAGAGTTATGGCCCTTTGAAATTTTCTATAAACTGTACATATAGTGCAATTCTTGTCCAGGCTATTTCTCCCCAACTACTGACCGGAATTCAATGAAGCTTTAATCCATCCATCGTATAATTTTGTCCACAGTTATGCCCCTTAAGACGTTTCCTTTAATCTGAATATATAGTACAATATTGTGACAAAAAAACACTTTTGGGGAGCATCACCAGTCTACACCGGTTTTTTGTTACACATGTAAAGAACACAATTTTTCTTACAAAATGTTTAGTTTTTTGTTTGATTATCGATATGTGTTTTTCATTGCCTTCTTTATTACCTGTATTTAATAAACCATTGTAGTCAATGTCTCTAAGCCTCTTATAATTGACCTCGAGAGTAGTTTCATAATAAAAAAATCAAAATGCAAACTTAAAATTGAATAAAAGCAAAAGATCTAAAAAAAATAAAAATAAAAACAGGTAATACACAATTGACTGTTTTTTTATGAACGGTCTTTTCAAGCAAACGTTACCATTTTTGAACTCATCCAAAATATCCTTGAGACCAATCTTTATTTTACGGCTGTAGAGTGTTAACAAGGCAAATGTAGACGCCGCACGACGGACAAAAGGCGATCACAAAAGCTCACCATGAGCACATTGTGTTCAGGTGAGCTAAAAAGTGTAAAAATCAAACTATTAAGTTCAAACAAGAAAATAAAATAAGTATACAAGAAATTAATTTTGATTTTCAATTAGTTTATTTACATAGTATTCTTAAGAAATATGTCATTGCTTCTTTTATTTCTTTCATCTTACAATCCAGAGTACTCGTGGCATTTCATTCAAATGACACCAAAGTAAGCATACAAATGTAAAAACTGCTGTGCAAGTTTTAATAATAAACTAGCACATTTCACACAAATTGATTTTTCAAAACAAAATGCATAGAACTGAAAAATCCAAATGATTAAGCATAACTCAAATGATTTGCATAAATATAAATGTTTCAAAAAAGGAGCCAGAACAAAAAATAATCAAAACTAAGAAAAGTTCTATGTCTGATAAATGAAAAAGAATAGCAACAAGGGCTGTTTGTAAAACATGCATGCCCCCCATATGGGCTGTCAGTTGTAGTGGCAGCTATTGTGTGAATACGTTTTTTGTCACTGTGACCTTGACCTTTGACATAGTGACCTGAAAATTAATAGGGGTCATCTGTCAGTCATGATCAATGTACCTATGAAGTTTCCTGATCCTAGGCCTAATTATTCTTGAGTTATCATCAGGAAACCATTTTACTATTTCGAGTCACTGTGACCTTGACCTAGTGACCTGAAAATCAGCTATGAAGTTTCATGATCAAAAGGCATAAGCATTCTTGAGTTATCAGCTGGAAACCATTTTATTGTTTTGAGTCACTGTGACCTTGACCTTGTGACCGGAAAATCTAAAGGGGTCCTCTGCCAGTCGTGATCAATGTACCTATGAAGTTTCAAGATCCTAGGCGTATGCATTCTTGAGTTATCATCCGGAAACCGCTTTACTGTTTCGAGTCACTGACCTTTGACCTAGTGACCTGAAAATCAATAGGGGTTATTTGCCAGTCATGATCAATGTACCTATGAAGTTTCATGATCCTAGGCCTAAGCGTTCTTAAGTTATCATCCCGAAACCATCTGGTGGACGGACCGACATGTGCAAAACTATATACCCCCTCTTCTTCGAAGGGGGGCATAAATATGCAAAATTATTAGAACACTGGGCCTTCACCTGGTACGAAGCCTGTATACTGGCCTTAAGGACTAGGAAACTTCTCCCTTATTAATTTAACACAACATGCTGGGACAGTTATTCTCATGCATTAAGATGGTAAATTGTCTGTATGCAGCATGTCTGAAAGATTTATTGACATCTTCTAGTGTCTCTGCATAAAAGGAAAACACATCTTGTTGATACTGCTGCTGACTGTAGAGGGTCATCCTATCCAGCACCGAAAGAGTCATCTCCTACAAAGAAATTGTAACAGATTTTACAATAAACTTCTTGCAAATGTAACTCCAATCAGCAGTCAGTGAGACAGCACACTAGATTATATGAGCCTTGTTCTGAGAAAACTGGACATAATGCATGTGCGTAAAGTGTCGTCCCAGATTAGCCTGTGCAGTCCACACAGGCTCATCAGGGGCAACACCTTCCGCTTTTATGACATTTTTCGTTAAAATGTCTCTTCTTAGCAAAAATCCCATTTAGGCGGAAAGTGTCATCCCTGATTAGCCTGTACAGACTGCACAGGCTAAGCTGGGACGACACTTTACGCACATGCATTATGCCCAATTTTCTAAGGACGCGACTCATATAAAGGGGTGGAAAGGTGTTGATGTTATCAATGCAATGGATCAATGGAGTACAAAATATTGAAATGGTACTGGTCGTGTACGTAATTCCGGCCACTTTTGGGACTATTTTAACAAAATCTTTTGTTTTAGGCAACTGGTTGAAACTAAACTTCACATATATAATCCTGGGTTCAAAACTCATCTAGCATGAAAATTTCAATAGAATTAGATCAGTGTATGTTACTTTTATGAACAGAAATTAATGACATATAAACTATCAATTTTCATAGGGCAATTGTACCTAAAAAATCGGCCACCTTTTAGTTTAATCTGCAGGTAAAATTACAAAGCAATATCTTTAGACAAATGTCCTCATTTTAGGAGTATTAATAAAGGTTTACACAAACAATTTTTTTTCACTTGAAACTTAAAATATATGCGACATTATATACCAGTTACTCCCCCTACCTAACTTAATAAATATAGTGAACAATCACTCTCAATTGGCAACTGCAAATTCCTAAAAACTATTTGTTTTTAATATGTTTTATAAAAAAAAAATAATACAGCTAAGAAATTTAACACATTTTGTATAAACAGTTTACTTTATTGTCGATTTTTAGTAAACGCTTGTATTTATTTGTACAACAAATAACCTATTATTATTCTAATCAAGGGAGGTAATTCATATATTTAAAAAGTATATATTTGGTCCTAATTTTTATGTTTTGATATATGTTTTTATACAATTAATTGAAAATACCTTAGTTAAAGTTTATTAGATAAAAAATAACAATTTTAACAAATATATTTGTTTCTTATATAAATATAAGTAATACAAGCATTGAGAATGTCACTTTTTCCACATGACAAAAATATCGTCCTTCAATTGTGACATTGTGATATAAAAGTTCACAGTGATATGCTTCTTTAATGTGCAAAATATTGAGAAAAGGGTCGGTTTTTAAATTGATTTTAATATAAATCAGCAAAATGTGTATGCTAAGATCATGAAAATGATTTAACACAGGTGGCCGATTTTTTACGTACAGGCCGGAATTACGTACACGACCAGTATGCAAACTTAACAATTTTTAAGCAAAAAAAGAGTAATCCTTTCTTTACTCATGTAAAAACATAAATTGCATTGAATAAAATAGCAAGATGACAAACAACTACACAATGTCTTAGAACTTAGCATCTTTGTTGGCATTAGCTGAAATTCATTTTAATAAGCCAATAATGATTCAGTAAATGATTTTCCCACATGACAAAATTGCCTTTATAGCAGGATTAATTTTTAAGATGGGATATTTAATAGGTTTGCATGGTAGAACATTATTGACCCATTTCTTAGTCCTTGTTATAACACAATATGACGCTGCAAAACTTAAGATATTCAGTTACAGAAACTCATAATACATGAATCTTACTCACAGGTCTGTGACTTGAGCATAATTCTGGGACCATCCCACAGCAAACTCGATCTTCCACTCTCTCGTATTGTGGGCATCTGTGACAAGAGCACCACTTAGTTATTGTTGCTAATGTATCAACTTTCTGGCAGGACGTTTTCCTTAACTCTTCTGTAGACTTGAATCCTGAGTGTAACAAATAAAACATGCATTTGATAAAAAACCAAGTAATGCAGAAAATCTAATAAATAATAGCAAAAAGAGTAACCCTAAAATGACAAAATCATGATGTCAATGTCATGACCTAATCACATGAGTTATAGTGCATTTCTTGATTTACTACATGTTATTTGCAACCACAGCCTACATCCACAGATTTCGGACCTAAATATTGTGGAAAAAAAAGCAAAAAGTCCTACTATTCTTAGCCAAGGTGACTGTTCAACTCTCAGGCCTTTACAATAATAGTTCTAACTTGTAAATCATAATGGGTTATAGTCAAACCTGCATTTATCAACACAGAGCGGACAAGGGTGATATTATTATTTCTTCTTAGTTCGTCTGGTCACAAATAGATATACATAATTCACTATACCCCTCCGGTTGACCAGGTAGGAGAATTTATCGAATAACTGGCACATAATTAAAATGTGTACACACAAGAGCATTAAAATAAACTTACTGAATCTGTGTCCTGAGAATACAACAACATTCTCTTAGATGGCTGTCTCACGCATTTACTTCTTCTCGACTCTCCCTCTGTTTTGGCCTAAATAAAAAAACATAAATAATACACTGACTTATTTGTGCTCTAGGATCTGGGCAAAGACCTGTCAATATACATTGTATATTGATAGGTCTTTGATCTGGGCACGAATTTACTGTGGAAGAATCAACTGGCTTCTATTAGCAAAATTTAAAAGTTAATGTAAAACGTACATTGCAAAATAAACAACACAAAATTCAAAAGTCAAAACGAGAAAATCATAAAATCAAAATACGTTAAATTGATTCTCATTTTCATGCATTGGAGTCGTCTACTATCGTCTAATTTGTAAACCAGCGACATTTAGCGTCGAATTGCAAGGTAAAGACCAACAATCCGCTAACATTCAAAGGCAGATAAACTCATCTTGTTGAATTAAATAAGATCGGAATCTTAATATATTATATTTGATTAAATCAAAAAAACATATTTTCTTACTGGTACGCTCATTGTAGATTTCGAAGCCTCCGCCATTTTGTTTGTTTGTGTGTGAATCACGTGACACGAAGCGCGAAATACAAATAGGGATTTCCCAAGGTAGACGCAAAAGTCGTAATACAATTTGGCTGTTGCTCTTTAGTTTTGTAGTTTTTAGCAAAAGGTTGAGTTGGATATGGTTCAAATTAACGAATGTTATTAATTAATATCAAAATAATAGCCTGCTAAATTCAGGAAAATAATCCATTGGACAGTCCCTTTAAGCAACGCATAACCATAAATGGTTGGCATGACAATATTAAAAGGGGCCTTTTCACGTTTTGGTTAAGTGACAAAATAAAAAAAAAGTTTTAGATTTTTACATTTACGTTGCAGTTATGATGTTTGTGAGGAAACGGTAATACTGAACATTTTCCATGCTTTTAAATATCCATTATATGCATCTTTTGACGATTTAAAAACCGGAAAATTATAAAGCGTTGCAACGCGAAACGATTGAATTATTTGGAGAGTTTTGTTGTTGTCGTTATATTTTGTGATACTACGAGGGGTGCTTATATAAAGTATAAAATGCACCACTCGTTATATGAGCATGGATGGCCGAGTGGTCTAAGCGATGGACTTTCACTCCAAGGCTCCAGGGATCAGTGGTTCGAGCTGAAGGTTACTTTTTTGGTGTCATTAATTGTATTCTTGTTCGTTTTCACTGGAGCTTTTAAGATTCAATGTTTGCATTAATGAATATAAAGCATTAAATAACAAACTTCAATGCATGTCAAATGCCTGGATACTGAACAAATACGTTACTAAAACTTTTTTTGCGCTAATTGTGACTTAACGGATTTTGTTTAACATTTTTAATCTAAATTATATCAATGTAATTTATTGATGTTAATTGTATAAAGAATACGTGTTGTAATTGTTTGTGAAAGATTATTGCTACATGGTAGTAATAGATATAACTTGGGCCCAAAATTGATATAAAAAAAACAATGCATGTCAAGTAAACCAGCACAACATTCAAAACAATTTTTTTTAAGCACCGAATAATATAACAGTCGAAATAATATAACAGTCGAAATAAATAACAGTCGAAATAATATAACAGTCGAAATAATATAATCTCATCAACGCATTAAACGAACAGCAATTAGATTAACTAAACTATCCCGATAGCCCTTTTTAAGAAAACCCCCAGATACTTACAAATATTACCAAGTTTGATATATTCTATGTACCAATGGTAGTTTCATTTAATTATTATATAATAGTTAATATAGTTGGATATTTTAAAATGATTTTAAGCGAATCTGCTTTATGTGTTTTTTTTTTCCAAAACATAAGTGTTGTTTTTCTTCCTTTTGGATTGTAGCACATTCAGTTATATATCTGTTATTTGCACTAAAAGCGTCTGTCTAAAACATGCATTGGACCCATCAATGAAAATAAACGCACTTACCTAATTAAACGCTTATATATCAGTTAATCCGTTATGTTACGGTTCACGCACAAAGTTTTCCTACGTAGATATCATGCGGCGTGTGATAAAGATGTAAACTGGGACATTGTTTGAGCAGTCATGTGATGGTGTAGCTCATTGATAAAGATTTCGTATTCAGACAGGTGAGCTTGCCACGCGGGCATGCATCGTCAATAATGTAACCGAATTAACTTGGTAATCGAGCATGTAAGGGAACAATTAACCAAGTGCACGCTTACGAGCATGTAAGGGAACAATTAACCAAGTGCACGCTTACGAGCATGTAAGGGAACAATTAACCAAGTGCACGCTTACACGATGCGCGTTATGACACGCAGTTGGTTGCGGTCAATCAAGAATGAAGTAAATGTTCTTCTTAAACATCATAATATTATTTGCATTGTACTGAATACCGTCAGGGCCATCGTGGTTACACATTAAAATCCAGAGGGCGAGCATGCGAGAACGCGAGAGTGCGATGACGAAAATCCGACAATACGATGACGACGGTGCGACAATACGATGGCGAGAATGCGAGAACGCGATGGCGAGAATGCGAGAACGCGATAGTACGATGACGACAATGCGACAATACGATGGCGACAGTGCGATAGTATGATGGGGACCATGCGATACTCATATCGTACTGTCACCATCGTATCCTCGCCATCGCGTTCTCGCCATTGTAATGTCGCACTGTCGTCATCGTATTGTCGCATTCTCGGCATCGTGTTCTCGCATTCACGACATCGCGTTCTCGCATTCTCCCCATCGTATTACCGCACTGTCTTCATGGTATTGTCGCATTCTCGTAATCGTACTCTCGCATTATCGCAATCGTACTATCGCACTGTCGTTGTCGTATTGTCGCACTGTCGTCATCGCACTGTCGTATTGTCGTCATCGTACTTTCGCGTTCTCGCATTCTCGCAATCACGTTCTCGCCTTTTCGCAATCGTATTGTCGCACTGTCGTCATCGTATTGTCGCATTCTCGTCGTTCTCGCATTGTCGCCCTCTGGATTTAATGTGTAACCACGATGGTCCTTACGGTATTCCGTAGAATTGCGATACGATTTTTTGATTATATAAGCACCAACGTCTTTCATAACTTTATTTCCATCCGGCCTTACATTTTATTCAACAATATATTTCACAATTTAAAATTATTTTCTTGTGAAATTACTAGATAAAAAGCATTAAGTTTTAAATACAAATTTCAGCCATTCTTTAAGTTGTCCGTACTATCTATGAAACGATACCCCTCACTTGGTGTTAACCAGACGTTTATTTCAGTCCGCTCGACTTATCGACACAAGAATGAGTGTATCTGTGCTCTTATTTGTCGGCGTAATTTTTCAACCGAGTAATGGTATTTATATAAAATCTGTGTGAGAACTTAATAAAATTTCAGTTTTCAACCAATCTGGGACGACACTTTGCGCACATGCATTAAACCCCTTTTTCACAGAGCTTGGCCCATATACCATAAGTCACGATGCCGCAGGGGCGAAACGGACATGAATCTGCCTAGTGATCAGGATGTTGTTAGTACGATCCACAGTCTTTGAGTCTTATCAATATTTCCCCTTCATACACCAAGTCCTGGGTCTGACCGGCGGTGTGGAGCGTGGCTCACTTTATCCATTAGGTAAACTTATTCAGTGTCAACTTGAACTTCTGTACATGTATGTGTTTTGTTTAGAAACACTTCATAAATAATGTGTTAAATCAAATATACTTAATTCCGATTTATTTGTTAGATAGTCATGAAATCTAATAAAATTTAAAACGACCATTAACTCAATAAAAAAGAAGATGAAGAAACCCAGTAAGAAACTATCAATACCTCTTTTAAACAACACTCGGTGTTTGTGTTGGCTTTTGCTGTTATGGTAATAACCGTTCTTAAAATTTTCAACAATATTTCCTATCAAATTATATCGTGAGGCAAACGGGATAGCTACGCTCGTGCATTAGCATACTTTTTGACCTGCTTTATACTGTCTGAGTCAGTGTAAATGTACATGGCAAAATCGTTATTTATTACAAGCCACGTGCAGGTGGTTGCTAAAACAAGACGCCGATAGTGTATCCGACTCATTTTAGTCAGACGATAAATTTAACGTCAACATCAAGTCATACAAACAAATATACATATGAGATAAGAGATTAGTGTTTGACACACTAAATATCGACGAGCCAGTAAAGAGGGCATTCTGTGTCAAATGGTCTATCATGAGATGAATTTTAAATAACTTGTCAAGTTCACATCCATTTTGAAATGTCAAATAAGATTTCACACATGTCCTAATAAGGCGAGACAACTAGTCGCGTGCAATAACCAGGTCAACCTCCGTGCAGAGATTTTATTGGAACCAACACGGACGGACGGACGATGGGCGACCGATGGACGCCGCCGGATGGACAACCGACGGACGACCGACGGACCACGACCGGAGGACGGACGACCGACGGACGGACGATGGACGACCGACCGACGACCGACTGTCGACCGGACAACGACCCACGGATGACGACGACGACTACTACGACGACGACGACGACTACTTCTACTACTACTATTACTACTTCTACTACTACTACTACTACTACTTCTACTACTACTACTACTACTACTACTACTACATGTACTACTACTACTAGTAGTAGTAGTAGTAGTAGAAGTAGTAGTACCAGCAACAACAACATTAGCAGCAGTAGTAGTAGTAGTAATAGTACTACTTATAGTAGTATTTATGTTATCTCAGAGCCTTGCCTTTAGGACGTTTTCATTGGCTTATTAATTTGAGGGAACAAGATAGTATTTGATTGGCTGACTAACTCGTAGCCACCAGTAAGATAAGTCGGGATCTCGAAATTATCTCCTCTTTTGTTTAATGCACCCTTCCTTTATATACTGCATCGCTCTTTTTTTAATTGCATTACTCTTTTATTTAGTAGTGCACTCCCCTTTTTTCTTGTGGCCACGACATAGCTAACTCGTGGCCACGAGTTACTTAGTCGAGATAAAAAAAAAAGAGAAGTGCAATTTAAAAAAAAGAGGATTGAATGTCACCTCTATGCCACTGTAAAATCCTACCAAATCTGGATGGATTTTATTGTGATGGCAGAGAAAGCAAGGAACTACAACTCTGTGTGGTGTACATCCCAGGTCACTAGGCTCGTAGTGTCGAGCGCACACACCAGGTCACTAGGCTCAAGGTGTCGCGCGCACCCCAGGTCACAAGACTCGAGGTGTCGCGTGCATACCCCAGGTCACTAGGCTCGAGGTGTCGCTTGCAACCCCAGGTCACTAGGCTCGAGGTGTCGCGTGCATACCCCAGGTCACAAGACTCGAGGTGTCGCATGCATACCCCAGGTCACTAGGCTCGAGGTGTCGCATGCATACCCCAGGTCACTAGGCTCGAGGTGTTGCATGCATACCCCAAGTCACTAGGCTCAAGGTGTCGCGCGCACCCCAGGTCACTAGACTCGAGGTGTCGCGTGCATACCCCAGGTCACTAGGCTCAAGGTGTCCCGCACACCCCAGGTCACAAGACTCGAGGTGACGCGTGCATACCCCAGGTCACTTGGCTCGAGGTGTCGCGCGCATCCCAGGTCACTAGGCTCGAGGTGTCTCGCGCACCCCAGGTCACTAGGCTCAAGGTGACGCGCGCACACACCAGGTCACTAGACTCGGGATGTTTTGCGCACCCCAGTTCACTAGGCTTGAGGTGTCGCGTGCGAACACCAGGTCCCTACACTTGAGGTGTCGCATACACACACCAGGTAAATAGGCTCGAGGTTCTGAATGCACAAACCATGTCAATAAGCTCGAGGTTCCGAATGCACAAACCGGGTCAATAGGCTCGAGGTGCTGCGTTCATAGACCAGGTCAATATGCTCGAGGTGCCGCGTGCACACGCAAGGTCAGTAGGCTCGAGGTGTCGCGTGCATACACAATGTTAAAAGGCTCGAAGTGTTGCACGCACACACCAGGTCACTAGAATCGAGGTGTCACGTGCACACACCAGGTCAATAGGCTCGAGGTAACGTGTGCAGCCAACAGGTCAATAGGCTTGAGGTGCCGCGTACACACACACCAGGTCAATAGGCTTGAGGTGTCGCATTCACACACACCAGGTCAATAGGATTGAGGTGTCGTGTACACACACCAGGTCAATATGCTCGATATGTCGCGTACACACACCAGTTCAATAGGCTCGATGTGTCGCGTTCACACACCAGGTCAATAGGCTTGAGGTGTCGCGTACACACACCAGGTCAATAGGATAGAAGTGTCGCGTACACACACCAGGTCAATAGGCTTGAGGTGTCGCGTACACACACCAGGTCAATAGGCTTGAGGTGTCGTGTACACACACCAGGTCACTAGGCTTGAGGTGTCGCTTTCACACACCAGGTCAATAGGCTCGATGTGTCGCGTACACACACCAGTTCAATAGGCTCGATGTGTCGCGTACACACACCAGGTCAATAGGCTTGAGGTGTCGCGTACACACACCAGGTCAATAGGCTTGAGGTGTCGCGTACACACACCAGGTCAATAGGCTTGAGGTGTCGCGTACACACACCAGGTCAATAGGCTTGAGGTGTAGCGTAGACACACCAGGTCAATAGGTTTAGGTAACGTGTGCACGCTTCAGGTCAATAGGCTTGAGGTGTCGCGTACACACACCAGGTCAATAGGCTTGAGGTGTCGTGTACACACACCAGGTCAATAGGCTTGAGGTGTCGCGTACACACACACACCAGGTCAAAAGGCGTGAGGTGTCGTTTACACACACCAGGTCAATAGGATTGAGGTGTCGCGTACACACACCTGGTCAATAGGATTGAG